>NW_026570637.1:0-24643 GCF_019649055.1 Paramacrobiotus metropolitanus | reverse complement strand
TTACAGACAGGCAGTGATTGCTCCGTACTCGTACTGACTATTAACGAAGCCGTACTGACCAATGACCATCACATGCAGTCGTGTATTCGCTCCGCCCACGGTGCTCGTGCCTGTTGCTTCCCAGTCGAGAGATTTCAGACATTACCGTTGCTCTAGAAATGTGGAAGGCAAAAGCCCGTTTAACAGAACTGCCCGTTCCAGAATTCCGCAATTCCCAGAAGGCATGGGATTTGCCATTGTTTAATGTATCTCTGGCTGCCCTGCTAGAAGTATACCGGGATGATGAAATTAATAAGGCGCGTCTGCTTGCCCAGTCGAGACCAGAAGCCGGCATTTGGCTTAACGCGTTGCCTTCCGCGCATATAGGTAACCTCCTCGATGACGACACTCTGAAAATCTCAGTAGGCCTTAGACTCGGCGCCAGGATTTGTGAACCTCACAACTGCACGAAATGTTTAAAGCCGGTCGACGGATACGCTCATCATGGTCTTTCCTGTACCTTCTCCGCCGGCAGACACCCAAGACATGGTGGCCTTAACAGTATCGTATGTCGGGCTTTTGTATCAGCCGGAATCCCAGCTAAACTTGAACCCCGAGGCACTTCCCACACCAACGAACGACGCCCCGATGGCTGCACAACGTTCGCCTGGCAGCGAGGAATGTGCTTGGCATGGGATGTCACCTGCGTGGATACTATTGCCGCTTCCCACATCAAATCTACTTCGGCAATTGCGGGATCGGCCGCGTTGCAGGCTGAAGAAAAGAAGTCTAGGTTCTATTCTTATTGAAACGGCCGCTATATATTCACACCTATCGCTTTTGAAACTATGGGCCCGTGGGGACCAGCGGCCATTGCCATCATAAAAGAACTGGGGAAAAGATTACGTTCTCACTCAGGAGAAGCCCGCTCGCACGAATTTCTTCGACAACGTTTGTCCATAGAGATACAGCGTGGTAATGCGGTTTCTGTTTTGGGCACGGTGGAGAAAGCCGAAATGTTTAACGAGCTGTTGTTTTTGTAACTGTTTCTCTAACACGTGTTTAAGTGATGGTTTGAAATAAATTGCTGACGAATCTAGTATCCTTATAACGGAGCCATTAGAGATATTACTATCCACTGACCATGCCTGTTCGTAGAAAAATAGATCGATAAACCTTCCCCAGGAATCAGAATTTTTGTTTCCTTGGTTGACTAGTAATTTACGGAGCGGTTTGCGTTGGTCATCGGTTCGTAACTGCCATCTACAAACCTGGAAAGCAAAACGTTCTGTGTACGTAATTCTGAACTATGTACGTTAAAGGTTTTTTATGGAACGTTCAAAGTTTTGATGCGGAGCGCAAGTTACCCCTTTGCACAAATGTTTTCTGTCATTCAGATACATTTTTTCGGAAATACTCGTTTAAAGTTATCTGAAACTCTGAAAGAGTAAACCGAAACAACTGCAAAGAAATCACTGATCAGAGCTGCAGATTAACCTGTGGTTACGGGATTTGCTACTACAGCACTGTTTAGTGATGAGAGCCATGACGCTGGTGCTCGCTACCACTGGAGATCGTTCGAGGCACATTCCTGCTGAGTGATCGGAATTATGTAATTGTTCAAAGATTCACATTATCAACTGCCCAGTAAGATGTGTCATCACACTCTGCGCTCCGAATGGTCAAAATCATACGGCACGTTCTCAAGATAACAGCCCAAAGAGCTCCGTTTTCTGAACTTACCCGTCATCGGCATATTCAGCTAACAAACAGTACAAGTTGTCATAACAACAATAGCGCCAAAAACAGCAGTTGCAAAATTTCGTAAGTTGGATTTACTTCAGTCAAAATTTGACGCTGAGTTCTGCATATTTAATTGTTTTAATATAGTTTTGTGACTGATTTCCGGTCGTAAAATGTCGAACGCAAGTAACAGGAAAGACCCTTATGTTAACTGTTAACAAGGTTATACTTAAGCAACAGCTGCTTAACATGAATTTTCATAGTTTATGAACAACAGTTATTTTGTTAACCAAAAAAATCGATAAGAAATTCATTCACTTTATCTCTCTTTTGTTCACCTTTTTGTTTGTCTGTCATACCTTGCCCATTCAACTGACCGTTATCCAATAAAATGTTATCCTCTTCGTCTTCAGTGATGTCTTTGAGTTGATACCATTCTTCATCACAGTAATCAATGTCCAGCAGGATGTTATGCAACACACAGCATGCAACACACAACACACAGAATCCAGGAATTGCAACGAGCACGTGCTGACCGGCATCGGATATCAATTTTAAGTCCTTCAAAGACTGAAAACGGCCTTTTAACAAACCGAATGCATTTTCAACTTTCACGCGTAATCTTGAATGCTGCAGATTATCAATTTCTTCAATGCGCTACGTGCGGATTTGTACGGCGGGCATCATCGTTGGTGAAATAGCACAGGCGCTGTCACCCAGCATATACTCTTGATCAGTAAATTAATTAGCGGCGTTCGTGGCTAATTTGCAATTTGAGTACACACGGTTGTCATGCACTGAGGCCGTATATCCCGCTGTAGCATATCGAATACGCATTTTTCCGGAGGGACTGCACATAGATGCAGGACTTAACACTATGAAAAGGGAAGACTAGTCTTCGCTAAGAATAGTGTTAACGGCTTGTTTTGGGTTTGTCTATGGAAATTCGTAACCAAAATGTTACATCGATGTGATTGGTGAGATTAAGGGGAGCGGTTTGGGAAATGTTATGTGAGTGCTTCAAAGAAAGAAATGGGAGGCAGCTGGTAGAGTGTGCGTAATGCAAGTTGATTGAGTGCTTAGTAAAATTTACTGCAGTACACGGGGAGGTGTCGTAATTGTAAGATTGGCCTGAATACTGGAGTGAAGATTAAAGATTGGATTAAACTGTTTACGATACCTGCCCAAAGGCGGGCGCAATTATTGCAGTGGTGCGGCAGTTGATATAAGCAAGAAGCTGCCTGTTTGAGCTGCCTGTTTGAAGAAGATCCGGTTGGCATGTATAGATCAGTTGTGTAGATGCAAACGGTCAGTCGAAGATTTGTTTGGATGGAGGTAACTGCTGTGCGAATAAAATTATCTTTTCCGAAACAATAAGTGCGGCTGTGTGATTTTGCGTTGTCTTGGAGTGAGGTAAGATTTAGCGCAAGATCGCTAAATTTTGTAAAAGGAATTAAGTACTGATTAATATACAATTGGTTGATGCTGTAAAGCAGTGTTGGTAGCGCAGGGATATGATCGGTTCGTTTAATTTGGTTTTAAAATCGTTAAATTTATGGCGTGGTGATATGGATAATTGCTCTTAATGGAATCAAGAGCAAGTATACCAGAGTATGGTGAATATGGTTCGAAAAACCTGCTAAAAGGTGATGAGGCTGCTCGGCGTAATGGTTCCGATGGGCGGAAAATTACGCATAGAAAAAGTAAAACTCAGGGAATAACAGTAAAAGCTAAGTCGGCTAAGACTGAGAAGGTTATCAAGTCGTCTGTAAGAAATGTTTTTAAAAAAAAGAATGGGAGGATTGGGCGATAGCATCGAAATGCCCGTTTCAAACAGCAGTAATTGTGGGGAAGATATGATGGTGCACGAGGCTGACCGAACCCAAATAAACCAGGTTGTCACAACAAAGCTAAACAAAAATCGAACTGAGTATATGCGGCGGTACCGGGCACAAAAAAAAACCGAACGTTATAAGGAGTGCAGTGCAAAAAAAAAGAGGAAGTTCGTGGTGTTACAGCAGACCGAAAAGAAAAACGAAAGTTGTATATGCGGGAGTACAGGGCGAAATTAAAAAATTGTCGGAAAAATAATCGTAAAAAAGAGTTCAAGGTGGGGGAAAAAATTGGATCAGCATATATAAGGTCGGTTTATGTTGAATATTTAGAATGCGAGTGTTGTTTTGTTGTTGAAAGAACAGATCAGTGTGCAAAAAATGATGGTGTAGGTCATCCAGAACTACCAGTTGATTGTGTATTGTGCCATGAATGTGAAAATTTGAACCGTGGGAGGGAAGGGAGTTTTGCTACCGCAGTTTTGCATTAAATAATTTAAGTCCCGGGGGCAAGGTTGACGAGTTAAACTTGGGATACATGGAGTTACAGTGTATAAGGATGATATTTCCTTTCTCCACGATTTTATTTCGGTCTAAAAGTATGCCGCATTCGGCAGGACAGTTTTTGCATATCGTATCAGATGTGACAAAATGCGTCAACAGCTTGTTTCCGGTACCAATATCTGATTGCTTATTAGCAGTCAATCAGCTAAAAGGAGAACATGCGGTGACAGCGCATTATTCTGTTGATAATGATACCGTTTATCGGGCACTGAATTGTTTATTGGCAAATAATAGGTATTATAAAAACGTAAATGTGAGGGTGCGAGATAATACTGACTATAATGATCAAATACGTGCTGAGGTATTAGTCAGAATAGACGTGCACGATAGCCATGCTTTGGTAAGTTTTGGTGATGTTATTCCTGAAGAATTTACTATGGGACCAGAACGAACCCTTCCTTATCAGAATGTGCCTATCTTCAACTTCGGAAGCAGCAGTGGAGTAGAAGAAAAATGTTACCCTAATTTATTTCCTTATGGTTATGGAGGTGTTGAAGATAATCGAGAATACCATGTTGATTACGGAAAGTATTTTGAAATTCGGTTGCTAAGTAAGGATAATCGATTTCAGAAAGATTCTTCATATGTTTTCAGATGCCTTAACGTATATCAAAGGGAATTAATGCGTAAAGAGATAAATTATGTACTGAAAGAAGCCGAAAAGTTTGCAGAGGGCAAGGAGGCTGTCCTTGATATTTCGCGGTTTTTGTGCCCAAAAGTAGGTGCGGCGTTGCGAGGGACGCAGGCATACTACGATAGGGCAAAATGCAAATGAAGAACATGTTTGAATGCAAAGGACCACCACAACTGTTTGTAAGCATAAATTTACGGTATTGTCCAGAACTGCTTTGTTACGCTCGACCAGATATATATGGAGATATTCAAAACCCAGTGTTAGAAAAGTTAGAAAGTGCTGCGGATGAAGAAATTCTGAGGGTCATTAATGATAATTGTGGAATCGCTGCAAAAATGTTTCAACGTAGAGCGGAGAGTTTTGTAACATTTTTGAAATCGAAAAACTCGGGTGCTTTTCCAAATGGTATTTATGCAAAAGATGTGTTTACAAAGATTGAATTTCAGCGGGCTGGCTACCCGCACTTACATAGTGTGGTATGGCTTAATGTGGGCTTTAATTACGAACGTGAAAGTGGAAAGCAAAAGACAACCGAATTTTTGGATAGCTTCTTAACTACCGAGGTTCCTTCAGATGAAATTGAAAAGAGTTTGGTGATGAAGTTTCAGAAGCATGTTCATACGTTTACTTGTCGCAAAGGCAAAAAGGTTTTCAGGGGGAATAAGAACCCGTTGGGTAAGAAAAGCATCAGCGAGACGGTTGCAGAAACTAGTATAGCGTCTGAGACTGATGAGGAAGTAGATAGGGAAGAAATTTGTGAAAGTAGTTGTAATTGCAATGATCAACAAAAAATTTCTGGGAACCAAAAGGAACGGAATGTTACGGTAGAACGTATGTTATGTAGATTTGTTTATCCTCATATAAAATCAGAAAGGACAAGATTTCTGACATCAAAAGAACGGAAAAACCGCGTTAAAGGGGATAAGGAAATTACGTTACGGCGACTAACAGATGAATCTATGGATATCGTTCCATATAACGTCAGCTGGCTGAAATTGTTTAGATGCAATATGGATGTGCAAGTTGTGTGCGATGTTTGGGCAGCAATGGAGTACTTATTTAACTATGTTGCAAAGCCAGAACAGAAGGACAGGTAAATTTTGAAGAAAGTTTTTGAGAAAACTGTAAACGACCCAAATGACAAGTGTACTATTCAAAGTACGCTTTTTAAAGCAGCAAATGCTGTACTATCTAATAGACAGGTTGGAAAGGTTGAGGCGGCGATGATTATTTTGAAATGCCCTATTTGAAATACTATTGCTCGACATCATCGGTTTATGTTGATCTGAAAAGCGTTGAAGGCAGGTCCCAATTGCTGAAGCGTAATACGTCCTGCAAAGCAACGTTTTCGGAGACAGACTTCGTACCTACCATGCTAACGAATTATATTAATCGTATATCGAGATGGAACAATGAAGAAGTTAATGATTTTCTCAAATCTTTAAATCTTTTTGAGTTTTTGCAATGGTTTGTTGTTGATGCCAAAAAGAAGAAATGCATAGAAGAGAATGTTGATGAAGAAGATATTGATCAAAATGATGTTTTCGAGATAACGGACTTTAAGAAAAACCCGTTGTGGAAATTAGAAGAGAATGCCCCACCCTTTATTTCAGTAAAAGGTCACTGCCTTGCGCGAATAATGACTGCTAAGGGGACGAAACTGAAAATGCGTAGAATACCAAAGAATGTCGCATTTGCATTAAACAGCAAAGATGTTCGTGAGAAGCTTTACGGAATATGCATGCTAACTTTGCCTTTTGGTGATGAAGTTAGTGAAGTATACAATTTGCAGGGAAATGACGACGAATTTTTGTCAGCATTTAGGGAACTAATTCCGGTTATAACTGCAAATGCCGAGTTGTTACCAGAGACGTACAAAGCGATGATACTTTTGGAACTCGAAATGGTTAAGCAAAATGATTATGTCAGATCGATCGGAACGAAAAGTCAGCATTTTGCTGAGAAAAAACATGCCGCTTTGAATGACAGCTCGTTGTTAGATCTTGATGAAAGAGAAGAATGTTTTCATTCCGAAGTAATCGATAAGAGCAAATTCACATCAGAGCAAAACGCGGTTTATGAGATGGTTGAATCGTATCTCCATCGTCTGCTGCAAGAACGTAGAAAATTGGCGGCTGGAGAACAGCCAGACCGTATAGAGCCCTTTCGTTTGTTTGTTCAAGGATCGGCTGGGTGCGGTAAGACATATTTAATAAAATGTATAAAAAAGCTTATAAAAAATTTTGTCATAGCAGAAAAAAAAATACTATCTATGGCCAGACACAAAGCGGGATGCTTATTGGCGGCTGCGACAGGGTGCGCAGCTCACAACATTGGGGGTGCAACCTTGCACGAATTGTTCGGATTGGATGTCCAAAACGGTTCTTTTCAGAATTATCGTGTGGCTACCGGACAAAAACTTACAATCTACGAAATAAATTAGATGGGAGCTTGATTTTGGTAATTGATGAGATATCAATGGTAGGGCGGAAATTATTTTATCAAGTTCACCAACGTCTCAACGAAGTTCGAGATAAAATAAATACGCCAGGTGTATTTTTTGGCGATGTTCCTGTAATTTTTTTTGGAGATTTATTCCAACTGCGTCCGGTACAAGCAAAATTTATCTTCGAGAAATCTGGTGAACTCGTAGATCTGTGGAAACTGTTTACACCTGTGTTCTTCCCAATAAACATGAGACAGGTATCGGACGACAGTTTTCGTGATGGGTTGAACTCCTTAAGAGATGGGGAGCTTTCTGCCGAGTTTGACAATCTTTTGCGAAAACGGTGTCTTAATCCAAATGTAAACCCTACTGGTTGGAGAGAAATCCAAAAAGAGTACGAGGATAAATTTAGGAATGGTCTTCATCTTTTCTATAGAGTAAATAGCACACAGAACTTCAATCACAATGCCCTTTGCGAGTTAGCAAAAAATTCGGGGGTACCCGTATATGAGATAAAAGCTAAAGATGTACGCGATAGTGGGAAAAACAGCAAGAGTAAGATTTGTAAGGGTTCATTAAAGCCATCAAAGGATTCGAAAAAGACTGGTGGTCTTGCCGAGCATGTTTATCTTACTAAAGGATGCAGAATAATGTTGACACAAAATGTTGATGTAAATAGTGGTTTAGTGAACGGTGCTATGGGAACGCTGATTGACGTATTATGGTTCAAAGGTGACAATCAGGCCGCTAGCAATGTGCCTGAGTTGTTTGATTGTGCGTGTTCGGAAGTCAATCTGGAAGGCACCATAAAGGTCAAAATGCCGAGCAGTATCAGCATTTTGTTCGACGGCAACACTGAGCCGTTTATAATTTCACCAACGACGTCTTGGTTTTATGGCGTAAATAAATCATCAATACGAATAACTCAGTTTTCCGTATCTCTTGCGTATGCAATGACAATTCACAAGTCCCAAGGGGCGACTATACTGAGTGGTGCAATTGACTTAAACTTTGGAAAGTGTAGGCCACAGGGTGGTTTCTACGTGGCGCTCTCGAGATTCCCAAATAGCTCGGCATTTATATTACTAGATTATACGCCAGAATCGTTTGCCTATTCTAAAGCCGCACTTTGTGAAATTCGTCGCCTACAAACTCTGTTGAAGAACTGAACAACTAAAAAAATCTAAGAACTTTAATAAGATTGCGACCTTCAATTATAAAAAAACATGATAAATTATCCGACACCCAAACTTTGAAAAATGGCGTCCCCAAAAAAATTCAAAGGATCACCGGCCGCCTTTTCAGTTGCAGAATTGATTGTGAAAAAACCAGACAGGTTACAAATGTCGGTCATCATACATAGTTTGACCTTGGCAACAACGAAAGTACATTCATCTAGGTTTACGCTGACTGTTACGATCGCTGAAAAGACGCCAATCCGAACGCGCAAAAGCGGTGGGACCGGTGGGAAGTTCCAATCGGTGACCCTTGCAGATGGGACTGTTATATTGCCCATGTGGATAAACGAACAGTTTCTGAAATCATACGGAGAGCAGTTATGCGTCGGTTGCACCTATTTGCTTCGATTTGAGAGGGGAACCGTTCAGGCTGGGAAGCCAAGCGGCGATGGAAGCTGTTATTTCATACCAAGTCTGAATCCTGGATACGGAATGGACATCACAAAAAGAGAAGAAAAAGGTACTTCTTTTCAATACTGACACAGAAGACCTTTAATAAGATATCTTGTTCGTACCTTGCTTAAGCCTTAATTAGCATTAAAAGTAGCTTCGACAAGGAACTTTGCTTTATAAATTCATATAATCATGTTTCAGGGTTTCTGAAGGCTGTTACGATCGCGCAACATACCGATATTACAGTGAATTACCAAAAGCCGACGGCATACGTGGTCGTGCACTGCGCTGCAAGGGTTGTCGATTTAAGCACCGTGGAGATGGAAAGCTTTTGTGGATTGTGCGAGAGCAAGCTGTTGGAAGACCCAGAAAACGGTACAATATTCTGTTCTGGATGTCAAACCGAATCCGGGAATAAAAACTCACTTACAAGCAGATGCAGGTAAGAAAACGAGTAAAAGGAGCGAAAACATGATAAACTGAATTTAGCGAATACCTATAATTAGAAAAATAAGTATAACAAAATCATTACACTTATTTTCTGATGATTGTAACACTACCTTAACGCTATTATATAATAGTATAACATAACTTTTTAACTAATGGGATATTACACAACAATCACTCTGTTGTTAAGTTTGTTGACTGTGTTATACGAGAACCGTCACTACCTTGTGTTGTAAAAAGTCCGTTATTTTCGAAAGGTGACGCTTCACGATAAGACCGGGGAGTTAACTGTTTTGGCTGGAAACGAAATATTGTCTGCGTTTTTCGGCCCTGCTAACGCCATACCGAACGCTGATTACGACTGGACGACCATCACGAAAAATATCTTGAAATGCCAGTGGTCTAAGGGCGCCGTAAATAATATATGTAAGATGAAAAGTAAGCTGATTTTAAAGCTTTTTTCCAAATAATATTTGATTCCAACAGGAAGGGCCGTCTATTCGTTGGTACTGGATCAAAATGGAAAAGGTTTGAAAATAACTCAGAATCAGCAACCTAAAACATTTGATAATAATAATTGTCGTTTATAGCGGAAAGTGGTGGGAAAAAATAAACCGACTGACGCGCTGAATGCCGGGCCATCAGCAGCAGTTCCACCACCACCAGGTGATCCGCAAAGCTATTAATTGTGAAACATTTACAACACTGAACAAATGTGTTTTGCAGAACGGAAAAATGAAAATAACATCCGCGGACGAAAATGACTGGGTCACTGAAGCCAACTTACTTGTAGAAGTAAGTAGAAAGAGTACGTTGTTACAAGTAGAATATTATGAATGGTATCAATGTATTACTTGTTGGTTACGCACAAAAAAGTTATAACATATGTACTACGTACTGAATAAACTATACCAGATCATAAATCCTTTCAAGTTTGGATCCTGGATACGGAATGGACATCACAAAAAGAGAAGAAAAAGGTACTTCTTTTCAATACTGACACAGAAGACCTTTAATAAGATATCTTGTTCGTACCTTGCTTAAGCCTTAATTAGCATTAAAAGTAGCTTCGACAAGGAACTTTGCTTTATAAATTCATATAATCATGTTTCAGGGTTTCTGAAGGCTGTTACGATCGCGCAACATACCGATATTACAGTGAATTACCAAAAGCCGACGGCATACGTGGTCGTGCACTGCGCTGCAAGGGTTGTCGATTTAAGCACCGTGGAGATGGAAAGCTTTTGTGGATTGTGCGAGAGCAAGCTGTTGGAAGACCCAGAAAACGGTACAATATTCTGTTCTGGATGTCAAACCGAATCCGGGAATAAAAACTCACTTACAAGCAGATGCAGGTAAGAAAACGAGTAAAAGGAGCGAAAACATGATAAACTGAATTTAGCGAATACCTATAATTAGAAAAATAAGTATAACAAAATCATTACACTTATTTTCTGATGATTGTAACACTACCTTAACGCTATTATATAATAGTATAACATAACTTTTAACTAATGGGATATTACACAACAATCACTCTGTTGTTAAGTTTGTTGACTGTGTTATACGAGAACCGTCACTACCTTGTGTTGTAAAAAGTCCGTTATTTTCGAAAGGTGACGCTTCACGATAAGACCGGGGAGTTAACTGTTTTGGCTGGAAACGAAATATTGTCTGCGTTTTTCGGCCCTGCTAACGCCATACCGAACGCTGATTACGACTGGACGACCATCACGAAAAATATCTTGAAATGCCAGTGGTCTAAGGGCGCCGTAAATAATATATGTAAGATGAAAAGTAAGCTGATTTTAAAGCTTTTTTCCAAATAATATTTGATTCCAACAGGAAGGGCCGTCTATTCGTTGGTACTGGATCAAAATGGAAAAAGGTTTGAAAATAACTCAGAATCAGCAACCTAAAACATTTGATAATAATAATTGTCGTTTATAGCGGAAAGTGGTGGGAAAAATAAACCGACTGACGCGCTGAATGCCGGGCCATCAGCAGCAGTTCCACCACCACCAGGTGATCCGCAAAGCTATTAATTGTGAAACATTTACAACACTGAACAAATGTGTTTTGCAGAACGGAAAAATGAAAATAACATCCGCGGACGAAAATGACTGGGTCACTGAAGCCAACTTACTTGTAGAAGTAAGTAGAAAGAGTACGTTGTTACAAGTAGAATATTATGAATGGTATCAATGTATTACTTGTTGGTTACGCACAAAAAAGTTATAACATATGTACTACGTACTGAATAAACTATACCAGATCATAAATCCTTTCAAGTTTGGGTCTTGCACATGTATGCTGACAAATCATGATTGCGCAGGCAACATTGAGGAAATAACACTTGGTGGAACTCGTACGTCCTGATTACTCCTAAAAGAATGCCACGCTGTGAAATTTGCACTTTGATAGGATTCATTTCGGTTAGTACGGACTCAGCATCCTCATACTACTCCTTTAGCTCTGTGGATTTCATTTAATACATATCTTATGTACCTTGGTCTTTTGAGTGGATGGGGGTTGTTTAAATTTGGATTGGTACGACATCGTATTTTTAGTTTTATTTTAAAAATTCCAAAAAAAATTCGGTTAACGCATTTAGCATTTTCATTTAGCAGTTACTATTTTCATCTAGCATTTGCGTGTGACATTGTTTACTATCGAAATTGCATTTGGATTTCATGAATGTGTTTTTGCAGTGTACTTAATGTCAATATGACAACAAAATATCGGAAGTGACAGCGTGTGCTTGTTGGATCCGTTTTGCAGTGTTAAATGTATAAATTCAAAAATATCGGCTAAAAAAATAATTAGATGATGTGTTGTCCAAGTTCATTAAGATGACATCCGAAATCGATTAGTCAAAAAAACAAAAATCAATGATACTAAAAATAAGGAATTTTATTACAACTTAATATCATAAATTTCATTCGGTTAGACAAGTGGCGTCAGCTGGGATGGTAGATAGCATTACCGTATTCATTACTAAAATTTAGCGTTAACAGAATAAAAATGTCTCCGCTATGTGAGTAGGTAAGCAATGATTCAACGAACAAACAAAAAAATGGTAAAGGTCGCAAATCGATCGGACTGTTAACCACATATCAAAACACAATCATGATACCGTTACTATTTTAAAACTGCCTTAAAAGTAATTACTTTAGTTCGCGAAATAATAGTAGTTTTAAAATAGTCACCGCGCTTCCGTACCGTATGTTATCTGGTTAATTCTCATGTTTAGTTGGCACTGTTAAAGCAAAGAGACGCCAAAAATACGTTTCTCATTTTTAGGCACGCCGGATACAGCACATTGCTAAGCAGCTTCATGATGTTTGCTAATACGTGCTTTAACAGTAATCATCATATGAATACCATAAAAATGATCATAATCCCCATTTCGCGTCAACCGGAATTTCCTTTTTTGCATCTGATAATACAATCAAAGTTAAAAATTCGGATATAAATTTTGAAAAAATAGGAAACTTACCAAAAAAATATACGGTTGCGATATGATAACTTAGAACTGAATATTTTGGAGAATACGTAAGTTATTAAAAAAATTAAGTTTTTGCACAAGGTAAACGGGTTTGATTACGAATACATAGTTGGCTACTTTCAATCCCATTCATTTCAAAGCAATGCTATAGTTTCATGCCTATTTTATTCTTATTTGTAGTGAATAAATGCAACCATTTAATCTTAAATTGCAAAAAAAACTATTGTAATTGTAAACGAAGCTGTTTAAGTTGAGTTAATGGCATTTTTCGGACAGTACTCTTAAAGCTGGTTCCCACAAATGTACTCCCACAAATGCGCCACATTAATCAATTTCGGATGGGCAGAACGCCACGCGCTTTAATAAAAATAATGCATGGTGGTCCTGTCCACATGTAAAAAGACGTTTATAGGCAATTAATGTTTCCTGGTTAATAGCTGGGCGGTACTACTACAAAGCGGAATCAGCTTAGTTACACCCTCACCACTGCATTGTCAATGACATTAACTAAGCGACTGAACAATTTATAAGAGACAGCATGGACGGTTAACTTATTATTCCCATAATTAGTTGAGACAGACCGCCAAACTCATTAACGCCGACCAGAACACTGAACCATTAGATCCTCATCACGAAAACGCCACAGCTGGTATAAATGCTCACTTGGAAGACCTTGCTTCTCGCCGACGCACCACAATTACCGACGGGAACAAACGGATGCAACGGTCTGTAGGTAAATACAATTACTCCTTCAAAGGTCTACAGACAAATGCAACTTGCCTAAACTTAATCATCAAATTCCTTCAGAGCAAATAAATTGCCGAGATTAAGAATTAAGTCGGGTTTGGGCTTCGCCGACAGCCATGTCCATGTACATACGAATAGGTAATAACATATGAATATGTGGTGGTCTAAAAGCACCTTCCAGCTAAATAATTTAAGTTTTTTAACGTTTAACGTTTTTTAACGTTTTAAGGTTTATTTACCGTTTAAGCTAAAAACCAATTTAAAAATTCAACGAATTTAGTCAAACTCGTTTTTCTTTTCACACGTTTTAAATCAGAAGTGCGGCTTATAAAATATGGGTAAGGAATTACTAAATTCCTTTTAACCGATTTTTCCCAAAACCATTCTCCAAATTGACGGTTTTTGATACTACATTAATCACAGTTGTGTTTCTGCTATTGTGTAATTTACTTTGGTTTAATTTAATATAATTCGGTAAATAACTGGACTTACTTTAATTGCATTTTGCAGACAATCAAATTTTCCATCGCCTTTACAATAGACTCCACTTGAATTACGATGGACTCCACGCTGTGCTTATTAATCCATAATCCCATTTTGCGCCGCCGATTAATAGCGTATGCATTGGTACAAAGTCTTTTGCATAATCCCATTTTCCATCCGACACCACGGATTCCACCCGTTTAAAATATTATCGATGTGTTACCAGTCTACGTCCGAATCCCCCCTCAGTTACATAACAGGCTGGTTATAAATTAATGGCATTTGGTTATAAATTAATGGTTACGTTAATTTTCTTGGCGTGTGTCTACGTTTCTCTTTTACGATTGTTTTTTCTGTATAAACGCCGTTTTACAAGTGGTAAATGAAAGCCATTTGGTGTAAAATGTCATTAAAATGTATTCAAGGTTCTTATTTCTATTCGAGGTTCTTATTTGTAGTGAATAAATGCAACCACTTAATTTTAAATTGCAAATAAAACTATTGTAATTGTAAACGAAACTGTTTAAGTTGAGTTAATGGCATTTTTCGGACAGTACACTTAAAGCTGGTTCCCACAAACGTACTCCCACAAATGCGCCACATTAATCAATTTTGGATGGGCAGAACGCCACGCGCTTTTTTAAAAATAATGTATAGTTGTCCTGTCCACATGTAAAAAGACGTTTATAGGCAATTAATGTTTCCTGGTTAATAGCTGGGCGGTACTACTACAAAGCGAAATCAGCTTAGTTACACCCTCACCACTGCATTGTCAATGACATTAACTAAGCGACTGAACAATTTATAAGAGACAGCATGGACGGTTAACTTTATTATTCCCATAATTAGTTGAGACAGACCGCCAAACTCATTAACACCGACCAGAACACTGAACGATTAGATCGTCTTCACGAAAACGCCCCAGCTGGTATGAATGGTCATTTACAAGACCTTGCTGCAGACGTTCAGAACTAACGACGGTAACGACAGGAACAAACGGATGCAACGGTCTGTAGCCAAAGACAATTACTTCTTCAAAAGTCTACCGACAAATGCAACTTGCCTAAACTTAATCATCAAATTCCTTCAGAGCAATTAAATTTCCGAGATTAGGAATTAAGCATTTTTGGCGTGGCCAAAGTATTTCGTTGAGTTACTAATCACTAACAAACCAATCAAATGAGACACTCAGTGAACACGATTTGCAATATCATTACCACCAACCGTATTTCTACAAACTCTGAAAAAAAGAAAAGACAGCCGTGTTCGACACCGCATGTAGTATCGAACCGATATCTGAAAAAATTTCTTACTTAATACAACTTCTTGTTATCAAAAATGTCTAAAGTTTCGATCCTTCTCTGCATCATCTGCATCATCCTGCTACCTTTTCAGGTAAATATGGAAGAAAACCTTTAATTTTAAAACGTTGTGGTATGTCTTTTTAAATAACCCCACGGTTTTAAAATAACTTAAAACGATTTGTTGTGGTAGCTCCAATAACATGTACCTTCTGCAGGTGAAACTAAAGATTACGATTTCCAACAATATCTTTGGAGAAGCTATCTTGATAAACCAGCGATGTTATTGCCGCAGAATTGATCGCCGCTCCTAGAAGTACCTAGAAGCTACTACAGCAACTCCTCCATCCCGAAATTCGCGGGAGCTGTTCAAAGTCGGGTTGGGGCTTCGCCGACAACCATGTCCATGTACATACGAATAGGTAATAATATATGAATATGTGGTGGTCTAAAAGCACCTTCCAGGTAAATAATTGAAGTTTTTTAACGTTTAACGTTTTTTAACGTTTTAGCGTTTATTTACCGTTTAAGCTAAAAAGCAATTTCAAAATTCAACGAATTTAGTCAAACTCGTTTTTCTTTTCACACGTTTTAAATCAGAAGTGCGGCTTATAAAATATGGGTAAGGAATTACTAAATTCCTCTTAACTAATTTTTCCCAAAACCATTCTCCAAATTGACGGTTTTTGATACTACATTAATCACAGTTGTGTTTCTGCTATTGTGTAATTTACTTTGGTTTAATTTATTATAATTTAGTAAATAACCGAACTTACTTTAACTGCATTTTGTAGACAATCTAATTTTCCATCGCCTTTACAATGGACTCCACTTGAATAACGATGGACTCCACGCTGTGCTTATTAATCCATAATCCCATTTTGCGCCGCCGATTAATAGCGTATGCATTGGTACAAAGTCTTTTGCATAATCCCATTTTCCATCGGACACCACGGAATCCACCCGTTTGAAAATATATCGATCTGTTACCAGTCTACGTCCGAATCACCTCTCAGTTACATAACAGGCTGGTTATAAATTAATGGCATTTGGTTATAAATTTATGGTTATGTTAATTTTCTTGGCGTGTGTCTACGTTTCTCTTTTACGATTGTTTTTCTGTATAAACGCTGTTTTACAAGTGGTGAATCACAGTTATTTGGTGTAAAATGTCATTAAAATGTAAATTGTAAACAATAAGGTGAAAGTAGTTTACTTAATACATGCAACAAGAGGGAAAATCTTCAACAACAAAGATGTTTTAAATAACGTGCAACAACATGCTTCAAGTGATTGGTTTTTATCGAACCGCAATTCCATGCAGATTAGAAACATAGTAGTTAAGTAAAAATACATCTGCGTAACTAAGAAATGATAGGAAAACAAAAGTAACAAACACAAGGTCAGTGCGTGTCTTGACAAACACAGAATGCGAAAAAACAAGCTCTTCCACTACTAACACACTGGTACAAGGACGAAAGTAACATCGCAAAAACCCAATTACGGATTGTAAAAAGGTCATCAGTTTAGCGTATCCTTAATACATCTGAAGAATATGTAAGTACTCAGTCTAAAATCAATTTCTGCCGTTTCGGGTATACCGCCTAATTTTCCCACAACGATATTCCTGATATAACTTCCGAAGAAGTACGTTCGCGCGATTCGGTATGTCGCAAACTTTGAATCCATATGGTACGTATTTAAAAGTACCATTTCTCTGGTTAGTTAACTTCTTCAATCCGATGTGACGAATTAAGCACGCCTCTGCAGTCCAAGCAGCTTCTGACGAAGAATTTTCACATGCGGAAATAACAGTAACCGCCCCACCATCCCGCCATACTTGTTGAATTGTGTTGAGTTTACAATTCCGCTTCAATTCAAATTTTCGAACAAAAAAGTCAATAAAAACATTTACTAAAATTCCCATTACCTTAACGACGAAGGGTTTCCGAGCCATCCTCATGTGGGCACCGGGTCGATCATAAGTCTTTTTATTTCTTGAACCTTTCCCTATGTAAAAAACACAAGCAACAAATCTGTCAAAAGAGACGTGAAAATCTTTTAAATCGCAAAGAACATAAACATAGCTAGTCATATTGACAAATAAGTAACAATCAAGACAGCCAAATATTGGTCAATTAATAATATCAAAATACGTCATGATTAAAATCCTCATTTTTCAGTAAAACTGACGAATGTATTTTGACTTTCATGATTAAAAATAAATCCATTAACCAACCACAAAAACCTCTTGGTTGACCGCATAACATCCAGGGACCGGAGCTTAGACTATTTGTGAATGCGAAATTACTCACATCCGTAAAGTCACGTACTACA
This sequence comes from Paramacrobiotus metropolitanus, assembly GCF_019649055.1. Taxonomy (NCBI): domain Eukaryota; kingdom Metazoa; phylum Tardigrada; class Eutardigrada; order Parachela; family Macrobiotidae; genus Paramacrobiotus; species Paramacrobiotus metropolitanus. Next base: position 6,991 of record NW_026570637.1, on the reverse strand, counting down.
ATATCCGTTTTCGTACACCTGATAGACACACTGATATCGACCTACAGAATCGTCTGCAGAAGTTAAACTTCCGACCCAAGGTGACCGGACGACGTCCAGGGACCACAAAATTTACCGTTACGTACTGTACCATTACTGACATACGTAAACCGTAGTAATACAATATGGAAATATCCTCTAGATACCTTGCTAACTTCCGCGAAACTGTCTCCACAACTTCAGCATCGCGCAAAAGTATTGCCGAATAAACAGTGTCACGTTTTCTATTGTCTGTAATGCCCCCAGTTTCATGCAGTTGGCCAATGTACAATCATTTCTCTCAATACAAAATTTTGCTTTCTTGAAATGTTGTAGCAACAGGTGCCACACGACAGAAAACGTGCCCGGCCATTTCAGACATAAGAAACATTAAAAAATTTTAACCTTACAACCGCTAAATTATTTGATCGGTTGCTTTAATACGCATTAAACCCTACGCTACAAACTATTCCTCTGCCACTGGTTATGCACTCATCTGCCCTCTCAGCACAGCCCCATAGCTAGTCGCAATGTTTTTAATAATGTGCTGCATTACCGAAGTTTCTCGGGGTCGACTGTCGCAGCGCAAGATGCAGCCAGTGCAACGGGAACGACGGAAACTGTCAGCAGTCCGCCACCGGGTTCCGCCTTGCAGACGATCGGGGTGAAGAGGATGATCGACGAGAAACGCCATCAGTCTCTCTTGGGAGGTGGACAGAAGCGCATCGATGCCCAACATAAAAAGGTTGGGGGTACTGGTAGTCTGGTAGAATGCTCGTATCACCGCTCTATGGATGATGCAACTTGCAGACGTGCCGAAAAAGTGTAGTCTAGTGATGCAGTCGCTTTTGCGTCATTTACAGTTTGCTTGCCCTGGGATTCACGAATCACAGTAATTAAAACTAGTTGTAACCGTGTTAGTGCATTCGTTTTCCGTTAATAAAACTCTACCACGAGTTCAAATTTTTCTAGAATTAAATAGACGACTTTATGTTGCGTGAAGCGAAAGCATCGTAGTAGTGAAGTTGGTTCATCTCGGTTTTCATGAAACGCTGCAATTTGCAGATCCGCTGTTTGCAAAGTTAACACTCACTATTACAGCAACATTGCACTGTCGTAGGGTAAATTAACCGCTCGGGAACGGGTCAGTGTCCTTATGGATCCGGGGACTTTTGTGGAATACGATGCATTCGCTGAGCATACCTGCACAAATTTCGGGATGGAAAAAGAAAAGGTGCAAATAGCATATTATTTTTTTGTCTCCTTGATGCCTGTACTGTCAGATTCTTTATTCCGGTACACAGTAAATTAATTTGAAAACTCTTGGAAATTAGAAATGACAAGTTTCTAAAAATCTCTGCCCACCTGCGATGTGTCGTATCGGCGGCATTGAGATTTTCTTTCTATAATTGTTTCTTATCCGGTTTTGTTTCTAACAACGCATCAGTACTTTTTTTGGTGTGGTGTTTGATGTTTCTCTTGCTGTCGGAGAAACCTTGTCTTGATACTTAGAGGTTTGCCTTTGCTGAACTGTCCTGCGAATTTCGATGCAGTACTAAATTCTGCTTTACACATGATCTGGCGGTAAAGTCTGGCGATACCGCGGTTTAGAAATCTGTGTATTACCACCGTATGGTTTGTTGCAGTTGACGGCGTTCTCACGGATTCCTGTTCCTTCGTGACCGCACTGGAACTGAGTGTACTCGATGCTGTAGACACAAGGTACGATTCCGAGTATGGTGACCAGGCAATCGGTTGCGTGATGGTAGTTGACGCGGTAAGTATGACAGCTGGATAACTCGCCAAAGCCAAAATAAATAGCAGGACAACTGTCGTAATGCCGGTGCACAGCAGACGGCGCTTGGCCATGATTCCGTCGGTTTCCGTGCAAAGTCTAGACAATACATGCATGGTCTAATACTACGCGTGCGCTGGGTAGAAATCAAAAATTTGTAAGCGAACTTATTATGAAAATTAAATGTTTTTACAAAAGTACAGGAGCCATATCTTTTTGTAAGCGTTACAGGCGTGTATCATGTAAAGTAAAGTACCTAAGCCCGCGCCCGGTGCTCTCATCTTTTCACGATAGCTTTATCAACATTCGCGCCTTTGCCGAGTCATTTGTATAGTTCTATCTGGATGATGTGCATTAAAATTCTTCATGAACCTGGCTTGCCGCGAATTGTCTACCGTGCTTATTGTTGATAATAATACTCGCTTATCCGTACAGAAAGCCCGGCCTTCAGGTATTTCGTTCGGCAGCGGACAGGAATTGTGAATTCAGGTAAATCATAAGCGGAAACACGGCAATGCGGAACGGCCTTGGTCCGCTGGCTGGTAACAGTACAAATTTGACTAACCGGCCACAGACCATAGTTAACCTTAAAGAAGCATTATTTAAGGATGACGACTGCTGAGTTCACTCACGTGTACACAGTAGATACGAATTATTTATGAGCAGTTTACGGTCTGATGGTTATTACACATTATGATTATGTTTACTCTAGTATCCGTCGCGCTAGTTCGCGACCGCTTGCGTTTAACGTAGGGAATTATGATTTGGAATTTAGGAGTGGGTAAATACCGTATGTATTAAGTTTTTGAAAAGGTCCGTATGTGCGCGCCAACGTTATTAAAACTTCATGCAATATTTTAATTAAAAAACGAACACATAATAAGCCGGCGTCATCACCAACCCCACGACAGGCCCGGTGTCCGGGACGCACACCGTGCAGGGCACGGCCAACAGCGGCCAGACCGCACCGGCCTCTTTCATCATCAAACCGGATGTTCTGCACGGCCACCAGCGGTGACAGTGACGGCTACCGTGCAGGATGGGACGGTCACGGACCAGCACCGCGCAGGTGGCCATCGCCTGCAACGGCGGCACCTGCACGCCCACCACAGGCTAGTCAACTATGCTGTCGTAATTAGCACACCCACGTGCTTCTACTCGTCACTTTAGCTCTTTAATAGCAATTCATGTTATAGTTGCACAGTTTACTAATTGTATGTTACTGTAATAATTATATGATCATGTCTTTTTAGAAGTAATTTATATAGACTGACCAATTTTTTTCTTTTACGATAAAATATTTAATAATCGTTGAGATTTAATTTCTTACTACTTACTATTTTTTTAATGAATGCGGTAATAATAATTTTATCAGTAACGTTTGAATAATCGTAGAAACAATTTTCGATGACTTGTTTCTGCATAACATATTCAGCTTATTGAACGGTATAATAACAGACTGGTCAGACGATCGATTCGCAGGTCACAATCCTACGGTCAAGGATGCAAAAGGCCATACTTACCGGGATTAGTGCTGGTAATGGTGAACGTCGGTGCCGTAGTGGCGCCAACCACCCCGACTTGTCCCAGCACCCCGCCGGCGTTGCACGCCGTCCCGGTTGGGTAGAAAGTGTACACCGGGACCGCGAAGTACAGCTTAGGACAAAATGGTCGCATACCCAACATCTCCACATTCAGTACGAATGCAGTGCAGTACACTGTACGGCTAAGTTCAAAATATCCGGTTCGTACAAGTGCACTGCACCGCATGCGTACAGAATGCTGGGTATGGGGCTATGCGACCATTTCGTCCTACGTTGTAGATGTGGTTGGTGGTGGTCCCCGCTGGAGCTTCTGGAGCACGGACGCCAGCTGTGCCTGGCCCGCACCCGAACATTTAGGAGTGTGACATTTCGCCGCAATCAAATTCGACGCACGACTTTTCGCCGCGGGACATTTTGACGTTGGGACACTTCGGTTAGGGACAGCTAGCATTGAGACATGCTGACTTAGCGACATTTTGACGCAGGACGTCTGATCGCGGGCTCTTCGCCGCAAAAACATTCGACACGCTTAATTTTTGCTGGCTTTCCGGGTTTCTTCTGAGATTTTTTTTAGGTTTTAGGCTTCTTAGGTTGATCCAAGTACTTACTATAGTGTGAGAAGGACTGGTAACCAACCGTTTGACGTGATCACTCTCGCATACACGGGAGGGCGGCTGCCATGGTGACAGATGCGCGTTTTTCACGGTTTTTGTCAGTTTTCTCAGCAGATTTCTGTTCTCTTCTATTTTTACCCCCCGAAACTGGGATTTAAATATTCAAAATAAGCTATCAAAAGCTCTGAAAGCTTCTGATGAGAAAGAAAAGTCAGAATATCTTTTAAAAGGGACAACAAAGTCTATGGAATTATGGTAAGCATTAGCACAGCAGTGCTTTCTGTATGCGACAGTGATGACGTAGTCGACCGTTGCGCAGTCCGTTCCCAGTCCTTCTAGCTATAGTAAGTTCTTGGTTGATCTTAATTATTCTTAGGTTTCTTAGGTTATTCTTGGTTTATGCTCGGGCTATTTAGGTTTCTTAGGTTATTCTTAGGTTGTTCTCAGGTTTCTAGGGTTTTCTCAGGGTTCTTAGCCTTCGTATTTTCTTAGTTAGTTTTTTCGGAGGTCATGCCTTTTTTTAGGAATTGCTACCAGTTTCAATAGCCTGACAAAAAATTTATCTGCTGAAATGGGCTTTTCATCGAAACAGTCCTGCGGCAAAATGTCTCGGCGTCGAAACGGTCTGACGACGAAATGTTTCTTGTCGTAATGTCCTGCCGGTTAAATGTCCCGCGACGAAGCGTCCCACGGCGAGATGACCTTACGGCGAAATGTCTGCGACCAAAAGTCCTGCGACAAGTTGTCGGCGGCGAAAGGTCGCGGTCCATTTGGCCGGTGGCGGAGTAGACGGTGACCGGGGCCGCGAAGGCCAGTTGGTATTTGCCGGCCGGTGGGGGTGGCGGTGACGGTGCCGACGATCAATACGAACCGCCAATGATCTTTCCAACACCTCCGGCAGACGCTGCAATCCATGGACCTAACGGAATCCGCCAGGACAGAAAGAGACCGGCGCGCTTCTTCTCCTGCAGCAAGTGCCGGGACAAGGCCAACGCCCTATCATCCCAGACGGAACTGCTGTCGCCGCGCAACGTCATAATGTATATCGTAACGGTAGCCTATCTGGCTGCTGTTCTAGTGGGTTGGCGTGTTGACCGTACCACGAGTTTGTGTGGGCTGTTGGGATGAAAGGTTGGCACGACCGGCCACGGCGCGGTCGTGGACGCTCTTACTGACGTAACACAATTACTGAACGTAACAACGGAAGTTCACGGCATGTTTAATGACAAGAACAATGCAAGACAAGGAGGAAGGTTTAGGCAAGAGTTTAACAAGCTGATCAAGCTAATGCAAGCTGTAGCAAGCGAATGCAAGACTGAATTCTAGAAATTGTGAAGAAGACCAGCTAGCCGATAAAATGGACAGAAATTCATAACGCAATGATGAATCATAACGGGGTGGTCTTATGGTTGTACAACTTCTATCGCTGCAATAATATCGCATAATATATAGCACGCCGACTTCCCCAACTCTTGACTAGCGCAGTTGATCCGTTTAACCGTCTTCAATCTGGAATCCAGGGGGTGCGCGTGCAGCAATGCGGATGGCGCTGGCGCCGCCCAACCGCAACAGTAATTGTTTTCTACAAATTGAGCAGTTGTCCGTATTTTATTACGAATTGTGTGATTTATTTATTGTGCTCATACGGAGCCGTTTTTCGTTTTGAACAATCTGGCCATCTGATTTCGATAACGATGTTATTAAAAGATACACAACCCTTGCAAGTTGCAACTATTGTTAATCGGGTAAATCCCTAGACTGGTCACTCGATGAGACTTCCTTACAAGCAGCTGCAGTACAAGTACTTTGCATAGGAAATTAATGATTAAGATTTCTTTGGGGAAATCTTTTTATAATGAAGGCGGAGTTATCCGCTGACCACCGCGCGCGCATTGGTCAGTTGTTCCTCCCCTGGCCAGGTAAAAGCAAACGCTCTCCCATTCCTGGCCACCTGGACTCGCCTATATAAAGCAGCTGACCACCAGCCGGCAGCCATTAGTTCACCCGTTTTGCCTGGAGAAGATTTTTCTTTCCCTCCCTCCATCCCCGTCACCACCTAATCTGTAACTGCTTTTCTCGAAATGTGTAAACTTCTGCTGTTCTCATCTTTGATGTTTTTCTGTGCATGGCTGTTAGGGCACTACGTGCCTCTTTTATGATGTTATATATATACGGTATTGCTCTTTGCTTGGTATCCGCTTGATGCCCGGAAGTAAAGTCCATACCCCATGCGCCTTGTTGCTCGCCGTTAAACTCACACACTCTCATAGGGCTCGTTCGTCAAGCGGGTGAAGTCGGCACGGCAGAAGGGCCGGAGATGGCGGAACTGTTGGACGGCGTCGTTCTGCAGGAAGTCCACCAGGATCAGCTGGCCGTGGCACACCTCCATCAGCGGCGACAGGTGGCTTAGCGGGAAGTGGCGCGGCGATCGGGCGTGGCTTCCCATTGAGAGTCCAGTGACCAGATAGCGGGCAGGACGCCGGTGACGACGCAGCGGTGGCAGATGATGCGCTGTAATGCCGCAGCCGGTCGCAACAAGCGAACCACCTGCCGGATAACGGTGACGTCGGTGCAGCCGTTGCGGTGCCCCTCGCTGCCCTGCCAGTACTCCGCCGGTCGCCACCGGCTGAGTATTAGGCTCCGCACGCCGCGGGTTACACCGTGGTACAGCAGTCGGCCCAGACGGTAGACTTCATCGCGCATGTCAGCACGGCGCTCACGCAGGCTGAAATCCAGGATACAGTGCCGCTGTTGAGGTAGACAGCGCACAGCCACATCGCTCCATACTGGACACAGCCTGTAATTAGCGTTGACACTCGATGGTAGTTGTCCGCATTGACTTGCGTGCAGACTATAAAGGACTTGCGTCCACAAGAAAAATCGTTTTAGAAAAACCTAGCAAGCCATCAGCATCAGAGAGTGTTTCTAATCTAGCCAACAGTTCGGAAAATTTAATAACAGAACAGTGGGTCTTTTCCCTTAAATTACCACGCCGCCGACCACCCACTCACGGGCGGTAA
>NW_026570636.1:0-24880 GCF_019649055.1 Paramacrobiotus metropolitanus | reverse complement strand
CTGTAAAATTGTAGCTATTTGAAGCCATTCCACGGTTCTGTAACTGTAGCACGGCTGAAAATCGACAAACTGAAACTTGCTTTTGAACAGGAAAAAGGCGTTTAAACGAAAAGCATTCAAAATGTGCACTGGATACGTGTCACGGTTGGACACTGAACAGAAGCCTTATCCCAAAAAATAAAACCAAAGGGTGATGTAAAATGCGCAGTAAAGTGCACAACATTGTACACAGATTTTTTAAAAGTCGTAAAGCGATGGTTAAATAAAAAGTAACTGGCTAACTGAAGAAGGAGAAAGGCAACTTGAATAATTGCCACTTACGCGAACTCTTAACGGAGCCGTTTTCTTATCTTCAGGCCACTCTTTTTCCCTTTCCTGCGTTTGCTCTTGAAGCTCTTTCGCGATCATAACTCCCACCATTCTGTTTAAAGGGCGCAGCTTCACACCATCTAGCTGCGGTGTTGGCCATTGAGATCCAAAGGCAGCAGGCGGTGCTTGTTCGACGTGCTTAAGCACGTTTGCGAGTTCGTCGGGATCATTCGGTTCCACGTCGACAGCGTAGCGTTTCTCTTTTGGTCGAAAGAGGAGAACATGGGCGTTCTCCACTAACGTACTGACATGATGCTTATAATCCAGGTAATTCTGTGCGGATTTATTTACGAAACGGAATGGGGCAGTTGGGACAAGATCGCTCAACAGGACATCGAAGGTCCGATAAGCCTGAAAATGCAAACAATGTGGCTGCAAACAAGTAACATACAGTAGGACGGCTATTTCACCTTTGGTTCGAAGTGATAAAATTCTTGCTTGGAACGGTAAAACTGTCCACCATCTTTAGCTTTATCACCGCCTTCAGCTTCATCTGCCGTCTCTTCGTCATCACCTTCTGCGTCATCCCCATCAGCTGAGACAGGCTTACGGGAACTCGCCCTGGCCCTACTTCTCCTTTCCATAGCTGTCGTCCCCCGCTTGACTGTTTCGGACTTCCCCGCAGTCTTTCCCGTTCGGGGCTGCATCTCGCGCTTGTCCGCGGTGTCTGCCTGCTTCTGAAGTGGCATCCTGCTCTTACGAGCGCGGTTCGTCGCCGTAGGTTTCTGTGGCGAAGTCGTCCCCATTGCACCAGCTTAAACGTTGGCCATGCTATCGTCACAGTACCAACAGAAACAGCGTTCCAGTTAAAAAGCTTCCCGTTAATAGTATCAAGCCACTCGTAGCCACAATAAAAATTTAAGTCATCGCACTCACGATGCTAACACTAATACCGTGCAACGGATGGCAGACTGTTGTTCAGCTTGTTCCGTGCAACGGCAGCGAGTGAGTCATAGCTTTGCCTGTACTACTTCACTGCACCGCACTACTGCGCTGCACATTGTGTGCACTGAAATTTTGGCTGTCAACGCTTCGATCAAAGCATTCACTCAAATCATTTTTAGTTCTACATTTTTGTGCAAATCATTGGTGTACCTTAAATCAAACTTGATACGGTCGTGCTTTCTATCTGACGATATGGCTGTACAGGTTATCGATATCTCGTATGCTCTTTCCTTTGGAGATAGCACATGGATCCCGGATACAAATTCGCCAGCTTGGCAGCGGTTCCAGAAAGCGTTGATGCAGGAACCCCGGGCGCCACGGTGCATCGTCCCAGCAGTGCCGGCATTGGTTGGACAGAATCAAGTCTACCGAGTATTTGGACACTGCGACGTACTTCTGGCACTGCGCGCAGGCGTAGACAATCGAATCGCGATCGAGGTATGTGGAATATGGTACTAGTCCGTCATTTGCACAGTCAAACGCGAGACACTACTAATTCGTACTAGTATTCTTAAACGAGCATCATATCAGAACTATTGAAATTGTTTGGTTTTGTGCCTTTTTCAGCTATTGCCCAGTGAGCCGTCCAAAGATGCACAAAGACAGGAAGCCGTGCGCTCCAAGCACCTTACAAACCTGCCAGCGAGTGTTTCCAACGTCTTTGCAAACTTACGCAAATGGAGTGAGGAAAAGGACTTTCCGTCGATCAACCATGCGGCGCTGATGTTCCCCGACCATCGAAACTGCCTTTTTACTGGCCAGCGACCCTCAGCAGCCGCGGAAAGCTGCATGAAAGACAACGAACGTGAGTGGGGACTGACATTTTTGTTACTCCAAAACGCCGATGCAGCTGGTTGTATCTCCGAGTTCTTGTCCCTTCTGGAAAAGATTCACACCACAAGCGGCAGAACAGAACTGCTCCAAAGATACTGCGATGACCTGACCAACTTTAAGAACACCGTAAGCAGTGCTTGAAATTTAAGGCGGCTGTTACGCATTTTGTTTCTGGTTTGCTCTAGTTTGTTTACCATTTTGGTGTGCAGATGCGGCAGAAACAATCCCTCGACAATTCCCGGAATGTTTTGACACAAACAGGGGTGCGATATAACGACACATTTGGGTCTGTCTGTATTTTGCTTGAATTCTGTCTCTATTTGCAGGATTCCGTGCATCCCGAATCCGCACCTCCGTCCGCTGCGGCAGTACCTCAAATTCCCATGTCCGCTGGAAAGGAAAAGGTACGGTGCGGTATGACCGTGTCACGCTATGTGTACTTGCAAAAAGCAATATCGTGTAGTAGTACGAAATTGTGTTATTGGCTGCAGACGTCTGTTAAGTCTGCGAGCACCGACGCTCAGGAAAGTTCCCGTCAAATGTCCGCTTGTGAAAAGGTAAAAAGCCTTGGTAACCGTGTCACGGTCTTAGCCCAGTATCGGTTTGCACCATATTGTTGTGTCATCGTATTGCAGGAATTTAAAGGTTCTAAGCTAGCACGTTCGCGTTCGGATGAATTTGCTGCAACCCAAACCAACGTAATGGTATTTTGGTATATGACCGTGGCACGGGTTTTAGAATGCCAGTTGGTAGAATGCGGTAGTTGTAAGTGTAGATTTTATTCCCGCAGGTAGCCAATATCGTGTTTCTGTCTGCGATGCAGATGTCCGAGGATTCGAAACTGACGTCTTCGCGTTCTGACGAAGTTGCTGCAACCCAAACTGAAGTAATGGTATTGTGATACATGACCGTGTCACGGTCTTAATTTATTTGATGTAGTGTTGTTATTGTTGTTCTGTATTGCAGAAAGCCAAGAGGTCTCGGCCGGCGTCTCGGCATTCTGATTATATTGATGCTATTCCTCCTATTTCCGCGAGCAAGTCTAAGGTACAGGTTCTGTGACATATTTGGAAAACTTTAGTTAAATCGCTGATGTACAGAAACGAGCATTGTTGGATGCTCTTGGCGATTCGGATACCAAGGAATCGGATTTTGCCGAGTCAGACGATGAGACAACATCCGGTAGTTCAGAAGAAAGAATGACTTCGCCCCGTACAAAGATGGAGGTACCGGCTTTACCAAAGCCGATATCACTGGAAAATTTGGCCGAACAAGTTCGAGTGAAATTAAGCTCTGCTACAAAGGTAAAATACCTCGTTTCAACCGTGTCACGGTCTCAACTCATTGAATGTTTCCTAAATCTTGGTGTGTGTGTGTTTTTGTTTGTAATGCAGGCACACAAGAGTTCTGAGCCGGCTCGTCCTCAATCTAATAAAAGTTCTGCCAGCACGGCCATGGTAAAGATTCTGTGACGCACTTGGATTAGCTTTAAGTTTTATTGTTGAGGTACGAAACGAACAACATTGGCTTTTTGTGACTAGGCGAATCCCGCGGACATTGAGGTTGCCGAATCTGACGAAGATCAAGATTCCAGTAGCGGAAAGAAATGGTGTGTGGCCCGTAAAGGGATACCCGTGACTCCACCGAAGCGCCACCAAAACGCCGAGTAGTCTTGCAATCCTGTATGCACGTGGTGCTGGACGACTTGCATAATTAGAAACATTGGAATAAGTGACAAGCGGAATTTTCTGCAAGCCTATTCATTTGTTGTTGTTGTACCTGTTTAGATCATTGTTCTGTGTAATCAGAATGTAGTACTTCTATGATATAAGATTATGTCTCCGCAGATGCCTTATGTTTTTGAGGTTTTAAGCTTTTTTTGGATTTTGTGTATGAATGATATTTTTCGCTTTACAAAGCCTTGTTATAAAAGTGGAGTTATCTCAGTTGAGCTTATGTTCTAACTTCTTGGCGACATATTTTGTCATTTGAAAAAATTGCAATATGCGTCTCATATGATAATAAAAGGTTTAAATATCATCGCCAAATCCGTTTCCTTCGATAAATCATTTTTTCTTTACGATCACCTTATAATTTCCCAGCGTGCGGAGTGACACATTGGAAGCAGCCATTTAATGCTTGCATGCCACCAAGATAACGAACGTGTAAAGCAAACCCACCGTCAAGTTAGATTACCCTCGTACAACCCTTTACGGCAATTGAAAACGCATTACGATCCACAACAAGAACGATAAACCTCTCGTTTGTGTTACATAATTCGGGAATATAGGCATGGTGTGTACTTTCCATAATTCGAACAACAAGAAAAATGGGGTAATCAAAGCTTTAACAAATTGGCTTTATTGCCAACAGACCATGTTTTTTACAGAGCTATTTTCTATAACATTGATTCGTTTTCCATTTTATTATGTGCTACAATTATATTGCTTAACGCCCGTGAAACGCGAACATTACTTTATTGCATTGAAGATGACTAATATTAATATAATACCATTCGGACCCGGGTTCAGATTATTTGTTAATTTGAAACGGACCGTGACACGGTCAGGCCGACACAGACAATTTTTTGGTTTTCCATGACTCAAGCGAGCCACGGTTACGGTGCCAAATGCTGACACATTATGGTTCTGTGCATCAACCGTTCAAGTAAATATCTTGATACACCGGTAGTTCCGTTGCTGGTATGAATTCGATCTTGTCCGCAGCGATCGGTGTCTCAGATTTGTCTCCTTTATCGCTTTTCTTTTTTGAATGCGTTCTGCAAATGTAACCAAAAACTCATGCGGACGAAAACACAGGATATTAAACCAAATAACGAACACCGCCAGCCAAAATCGTATGTACAACGTACAACATGCAAATATGCAAACTAGGGACTTTACTTGATATGTTTACTGAAATGGTCAGATCTCATAAATCTCTTTCCACAATCCCCACAATTGAACCTTTTTTCTCCTGCAAAATTCGAACACCCAGTTACATTTAGGCTGGATGCAGTCTGGCATGCAAAAGCGCACAAAGTAATCTGATTCTTTTCACCAATCAGACGTCGACTATGGATAGCTCGTCTTATCACCATATTGCATACCTGTGTGAGTTCGAATGTGACGCTGTAACTCGTCGGATCTCGTAAACCTATGGAAACAGAGGAAACACACATTCCCGTCATGCATAGTAATTAAAATAATACTTTCGCATAACTGCCATTAGATGTTTTACCGTCTGCCACAGAACATCCAGGTACATCCAAAAGGCCGTTCACCGGAATGCCATCTTAAATGGGTGCGCAGATGGGAGGTTTTGACATAGATTTTCTTACAATTTGGATAATGGCAAATATGTTGTTTTTTTCTATCCGGCATTCTGCCCCCCAAAAAATTTGGGCAATTTACCACATATTCGAAACGTCAAACGCGGTTTAAGTTCGCACTTACCGAACACCATCATTCCGCTGGCAATTCGGACAATCACAGGGTACTCGTTTTTGCCGCTTTGCAGAGAATCCGCTTTGAAGAGAATCCGACAGCACACCGTTAGCGACGTTGTCCGCTTTCAGTGTGATGATCTGCGGAGTAAAAGCGCTGGTCGTGGTGGAGACTGTCGATTTGGTCGCGTTATTCTGACTACCCGAGGAGGAAGGCGGGCACCCAGTCAGAACATACCAGGGAACGTGGATGGTCTGGTAGGAGACCTGCCCGTTGGGCTGGTTGATGGCGATCTGCACGGGGAAGCCGCTGCCATTCGATTGGGAGGAGGAGACCGTAGTCTGTACGGGCAGGGCCTGGACGATCTGCGGCACCGCGGCCGCTGTCGTTGTCTGTGCCGCAGGAGAGGACGTCGGCGTAATCGACTGCACAATGCCCGGTCCCGCGGCCGGGATGGTCTTGAAAACCCAAGACATGGGGTGATCGTAAAGTGATGCTCAGCACCGATTTGAGAGCACTTGTTCACTGATCCTTCGCTTACTCACTTGCTGTATCCGAAGGCTACGCACTCGGATAAAACTACTTCTACGCACAATTTACATGCGAATCTACTGTATGATGAATATGCGCTTATCCAACAGGTAGACTGCACAAGCGTACGAACGGCGCTTAACTGGCGTTTGGACACAATTCACAGTAGGTATACAAACGGCTATAGCCATCTACGAGTCGGCTATGGCTATAGCCAATTGCTAACCGTAACTCAGTATTAGACAATTTGTGGCAAAATGCGGCAGCAGCTATGCAGTTGGCTTTGCATTTTGGCTTTTGGCTTTGCATTTTGGCTTTGCATTTTTGCTTTGGCTATGCATTTTGCGATGTACGCCGCCCGTGTATAGATGTCATTTGATCCAGTGAAGAACAACATGGAAGGCATCGAGCAGCAGCAGTTGATGAAGTATAACACCATTCGCCGCCCAAGCCACCGAAAGCATTTCACCCGCGATCAAAGGCATATTATGGAAACATTTTATCAGCAACAGAGAAAACCCGAGTATCCGGTAATCCAGCGCATTAGTGAGCTTATAGGGGCAGCTGATAGAGAAGGAGAGACGAGGATTCAGATCTGGTTCAAAAATAGACGCGCGACAGAGAAGAAAAAGAACCGACGTGGCACGGGGGCCAAAGCGGTTTCTGCGGGATCTGTTATTCCGAGCTGTCCACCGCAGTATGTGCATTTGCAGCCACCTGCACCTTTGTCCTTATCGCTTCCTACGCTGCCACAACCTCCTGCAACGATCCCGGAAGTGCATACCAAGGAACCGTATGACGAAGTTCGACTTTCTTTTGAGTTCAAGGAGACCTACACGTAAGCGCAGAAATCTAATTTAAAATAATTTAAATTATGTTTTTTAAACGGTTGCCTGTATTGTAGCTTTATAGCCGGACAGGGTAAATTCAGCCAAGAATTGGTACAAAAACTGAAGACGGTATGCCATAATTTGTACTGAAGACGGTATGTTACCATTGTGCACGAAGCTCTTTATTTCCAGGTCGCGGGACAAAAGGCCATCATGTTGGCAGTCGATCCGGATGTTATCAATATTGGAGACTGCAAAGCATTTGTCCTGAAAGAACTGGAGTTGATGGGTGTTGTTGAGGTTCGTGCATAAATGCAAACTTGATGCCGATTTTCGAGATTACTGCGGCAGTTCAGTTTTGATTGAATAATTCATAAAAACGTGTGTGCCGCTTAGGTGAATTCTGTTATTTTTGAGTTTTACTGGAAAATTTCCCTTTTCATTACAGTACCGTCTGTCGTTTTAGATGATAGTTGTTTTGCGGAAAAACGCCATTCCGGACTCAGAATTCATTGCGGATCTGATCACTCGAGGGGATCTGAAAGAGGTAATTCCCTCACCTGTTATTTTTTCGAATTGAAAAGCAGTCAAGATTTTGTAATTAAAATAAGTTTGGTATTCTATTGTTTCCAGTTAACAATCAATTGAATACGCAATTTTGTACGAACAGCTTTTATGCGTGTGATTGAGTACTATTAAAGTGTCTTATGTTTCATATCACTTGTGAGTGACTGCAGTTTTACGAAGTGCTCATTTAACGATTTGTCTGTACTTTTCCTTTATTTAAAAACGTTCCAGTTTTTAACCATTAAGGTAGAAAAAATTAATTAAAAAAGATGTAAAACTGAATTAAATATAGTATGATAATTCCGTTGCTTACAGCATTGCCAGAGTTACGGCTTCGAATACCTCCTTCTGCCAGCCAAAGCATCCCAGCGGGATTTGAGTGAACAGCAAACTCTTCTGGACGGCCTGCTGAACCATTCATCGCCAGATGGCGTTCGCACCACCAATTCACTGCAGGCCTTTTCTGCAGTTTCCAGCCTGTCGGCCGATCCCCACAGTCTGCCGCTAAATCCTGCATCGATGTCGGAGATCATACTTCCTAGTAACCCTGTCACCGGCGACCTGCAGTTTGCTACGCGCAGTTCCAGTGTCACTGCCGCTATTTCCAGTGCGGCTGAACCGAGAGCTGCAGAAACCATACGTCCGCTGACTTCAAATTGTGAGGATATGTCCACTGTGTCAGTTAACAACAAACCAGGAGGGAAGGCGATCGCCTCCAAACCGGAGCAGATACAATTGAACATGGCCCAACTATCGCTTACGGCACCAAATGAAGTTTCCGGAGAGTGTTCGATTAAGCAACGGGAGACCTTTTCCGCGGCGCAAGCGTTCAACAATGGGTTATCTAATGGTACGAAGATCATGGCGATTCATTGTTATGTCGGTTGTATGTTGCAATTTTAGTTTATGAATTCTAACTCGTTTTAATTAATATTTTATTCAGGAGATAATGAAAATCTCTTAGCTGCGAACGTTGGGGCTACAGAGGGCAGCAAACGCGCCAGTCCGGACAAACGCCCGGTTCAGCTCGTTTCCGGACAAAAATTGGAGAGGTTAAACAATGACACCTTGACGCTCAGTTCCAAAAAGTTGCTTCTGATGAACCAGCTGGCCGAAGGATATCGTATGGTGACGTTTACATTTGAGGACGACGAGGGGAGGGTACAGACATTGGTTGTCAAGAATAACGATTTAGCGTTGCAAGAATGCTGTGAGCCATGAAATTTTTTGGTAATTTATTTTCAAGAAATTGTTTAATTGAATTTTTAAGGTTCTAAACATACTTTATCTTTGTGTTTCGGAGATCGGTTTCGTGTTTTGGCAACCTGGAGGATGTTACTTGTACGTCGTGAATATTTTCTTTGGCTTACAAAAGTTTATGCCAGCAGGCCTCATATATTTGTTTCTTACGCTGCCTATTGGGGCGATTGTTTAACTCTTTTTTAAACGCTCCTTTATGCGTTATTGCAATAAAATGCACTGTGTAAACTTTTAAATCGGGTTAGCATACGAACTGCCTGCATATGGGTCACCTCGAGTTGGGTATGCGCGTGCACGCACGCATGCATTCACGCAGCCAAAAGAACATCTGACGATTTCCGATGTTCGTGTATTTCTAGAGAACAACCTTCTGCTGTTTAAGTTTAGTGTGGCGCTTATCTGCGCTAAAGTTCATATCTTGAAACCAAACACAATTGTCATGACAGGCAAGACTGTGCATTAATCTACCGTGCCACGGCTTTTCCCTGAACGGATTAACCGTGACACGGGAATATTTGAGTTGTCCGATTGGTACTGTAGGATTGGAACACTCGTTCAGGGTACTTCGGAAGGGCTCGCGATGGGCTCGCGAAAATCTACCTCGCATGTCTCAAAATCGACCGGGGGTTCGAATTTATGCTTGGATACGGGTTAAGCCAGTCTCAGTGTGGTTCGTTGTCTGACCAGAAGAGGATCTCCGATACACTTACTCCATGATACCGCCCTTTGTCTTCGCTGCCTGCAGGGAACCAAAACGTTTCTCCCGCATCAGCCGAAAGTCCTTCTGAAAGTTCCTGTTGCCCTTTCCTTTCTTCATCTGCAGGTATCGATTTAATCTTTTCGGCCAAACGCCGAAATGGCAGTGGATCTGCGGGACTGGCGACGCTGAAGACATTATAGTGCTGAAAGTTTGAGGGCTAATGGAATGGCTGCTGCTAGATCATAGGACTTGGACGCTATTGTTGCAAATGTTGAAGCTTTCTGCTTACATAAGAATTTTACCGGTTACCGCTTACAAATAGCTCAATATGCGAATGAATTCATCCAGAACATGCTTAATGACTGAAGTGGAATAACTACCTGGCCGGTAACGTTTTGCGTGCCGTTTCACGGCTTGCACTTGGAATTACCGTACCGCGATATAATGTTAATATTGCCCGTGTTACGGTTTACAGCTGCTGTGGATGAATTTATTCAAGAAGTGCTTAATGGCGAAGTGGCGTCGCTTGCTGGCCGCCAAATTGGTAAACAAATCCAATTTGTTCTTGATAAGAAATTGCAAATATATTAGAATGGAATCAGTTTCTTCGGATTTATTAATAGCTGGAGATGTGAATAAATTTATCAGGCTAACAGGCTGACCATCATGTGTGGTTGCCATATAACACGGCACTAACAAGGTTCGAACGCAAGACTCACAGTGTGCCGTTTATTCCCGGTGCCTTGCACTTATACGGTATAAGGTGTGTGTACGTACCAGTTCATACATGCGTTTAAAGGTATTGAGTCAGCAATGGCCAATGAACATGATGGGGCCGGCTCACCTACCACTGGTGTCTAGTACTCCAGATTTCCAAATCTCGCACGGATTCAGAAATTGTGGTTCTTTGGTTTCTAAGTCGGTTCAATTTCACAATTTCCACGGATTTAGCAATTTTTAAGATTTGTAAGCCCTACGAGTCGCCATGAAGCGAATTTTGTGTTGTTTGTGGCTTATGATCGGTGCGGTCTTCGTTCAGTTTTCGATGGCAGCTCCAGGTACGTCCGATTGCGATTTCTTAGTGTATTGCGATTCCCTGTTTGGTTCATCTAAACGTGCTTTGGACCAGAAAAATTGCTATTGTCCCAGAGAATTCATTACTTGTATACAAGTCTGAGCATATGTAACTCTGCCAAATGTGACGGCGTTCGCAAAATAAGACCTTGATCGGAGAACACGATTTCGGAGCACCCAACTGGACCATCTTCTGCGTCTCCTGTAGCCCAATGCCCCCAATTCTGTGTAGACAATTATGGCGTTTCCGTTATGATCTGTGTTCTGTACACAGTACAGGCGGTCTTGTTTATTCTACTGGCCTTCAATCTATGCTACATGTGTTGGAAGGCTACGGCCGTCCAGCCGGTCGGCCGCACTCACACTGCCTGTGTCAAGTCACAGCCAGCCCTCCGTCCCGTTGTCCAGACGCAAGTGTAAAGTTTTTGAGTGCAAAATGCTCCAAAATTCCTAAGATTTAGTGCGTCTAGGCGCCTGAGTACATAGCTTTTGACAAGCGGGATATCGGGTTCGTTTCCCTTTTTTTAACTCTAATAGTTGTTTCTGAAGTTGTTGAAGTTGCGTCGTGCAGCTTGTCCCTGATTGTGCGTAGACTTTGATAGACAACGCATGTGCTAACCTGGTGCGCAGAGCGTACAGTGCTTTCAGTCCTATAAACTATCTTGTAAACATGTTGATTGTTTAATCCGGTTACGATAGTACTGTTAATTACAATTTGCGACAAATCAAATAATGACCGTGTCACGGGGACATGCCTCTGGTCACGGGGAAATCTGGCAAACTAAAACCGTGTTACGAAAATTGAGCAAAATAACCGTAACACAAAATACGATGGAGAATACCGGTTACGGGTAACGCAATGTTAAGGACTTCGAAACCTGTTCGCATGTACGGCAAATTACCTCATGACCTGCTTAACTATACCCGTAGCACGGTGTGTATTAAAAATGGTCATTTCAGCGTTTCTGCTTCGTTTCCAATGCAGCCGACCCGCACATTGCCACCATTCATTTCCCGCTTTCCATCCTGCTAAACTTCCTATCCCGTTAAATCTCCCTTGGAAATTCGAAATGTGGTTTTCAATTTTAGGAAATTTGAATTTTGATCTCATAATCTCTGGTTGCTGCAGAGACTGAATGTCCAGCATCAGAATATTGCTGGTAATTTCAGCATGCATCGTTTTGTAAAATTCTGCAATAAATAGGCTGCAAACAAGGAGAATTAGAACGGATATAAGAAGAAAACGCGACATTCGAGGTAAAACCGATGATTAACAAAATGTTAATACCACAGAAAATTATCACCAAAATATCTTAACATCGAAAACTTTCACATCCGATTTTCAACTGACAGGATTTGCGTGGTCCCATCGTGATCTTCCAAGATAACAGTTACCTTATTTTTCCCATCCACCAGCTGGGAAACCAAGGCCAACTGCTTTGAAGTTACATGAAATACACGTCCGTTTCTATCTGACTGACTCTTCTGCGCTGCATCCGAAACAGTCGGCTGAGGACTCTTAAATTTCTCCAGTCGCATCACATCCGGCACGTTTACAGTCAGTTCTTAAGAAAACAAAAGCGGGAAATAATACGAAAATATGAACGAGGACACACATAACCAAAAAAAAAATACAAACTGTTACGTAGCGTTTACCGCTGTTTGAACGGCCGACGAGTTCCGTCTGAGATACGGTTGCGTGCTTCTTAACACCAGATCCTTCAGAGCTGTTGCCAGCAGCCGATACGTCAATCATTTCAATATGCTCATTAGTAGCCTCCGGTGAAAGTGAATGAGGCATATTCTCCACGGTGCGCAGTCGTTTAGCAGCACTAGAATCAGTACGTTTCCGACTCGGGCGGTCAACGTTGCTGGCGGGCAGCATGATCTCTCGCGGTTTAGGACTGGCGAGCAGCTTCGGATTAGCAGCAATAGCAGCCATCCTCGTGTTCGGGGCAGTGCTTGAGTGGTCTGATGTCAGACTCAGCCGGTAAATGACGGGTTTCACAGACGGGGTATGAAAAACCTTGGACGCCTGCACCGGGCTAGCAGCGCTAACACCCGCGTTAATACTGCGGTTCACACCAACATCAACGGTTCTGGCAGGGATCATCATTTCCGGCTCTGGTAAGCCAATACCGTGAGAAGTGCTCGGAATCCCCAAAAATTCCGACGCCGACGGACTAGTGATTTTGCGTCCTTCGAAAGTTAACTGCTGCAATAATTTATTCACAACCTTATGCTGTTCCGCCACATCCCGTGCGCTGGCCTTCGCTGGCAATGCAAAGTAATCCAGCCGGTACGTCCTATCAGCCTGCAAGCAGCCGAAATAAAAAGAACGTAATTAAACATGTTACTTACAGCCATCCGACGGCGGAAAAATTTCATTCACTGCTGGCTACAATACTCTATGTAATTATTGAAATCTTTGCGAAAAAATTTGCTTACGAAAGACAGCCAGCAATATACCTTTCGTAACACCCCATTCGCGATCAAATCCGAAACCAAATTCTTATCCTCCACCGGCTTACCCTCCACCATCATTACCAACTGAAACAAAAAGCCCTTTTAGAGAACCATACAGCAAATTACGGCAAATTCAGAAAAGTGACTCAGGTTTTTTTTCTACACAAACCTCAATCTTATCATTCTGCATGTGCAAAAATTTTACAAGGTATTTCAGGTCTTCGATAGTAGTCTGGTCTGGATCCACTGCTGAGGTGATATGGTTGCCTGCAGCGACCTGCAAAAGACACCATCATTTAGAGCCCTGCACGAGCAGCAAAAGTGCTGCTCGACCTGCCTGTTTGAGCTTTTCAAAATTTCCTGTTTGCTCAGCTCGCTCGCGCTTCCTACCTGTGCTCGCCTGGCCTGCTCATTTTTCAGCTTTTCTTTTTCCTGCTCGCTCAACTCTGCTCGTGCTTATTATGGTCCCAGATCGGCTCGCTCGCAAGATCGGCAATGAAAAATTAATTATACACGGAAAATAAAATTTTGTGCGCGACTAGCATTTCACAAAATTTATTTTGCCGCTAAAAGCACTTTGTGGACGATCTGCGATTTTTTCTGCTTCACCTCCTCACTGTTACGCTTATTTTATGGCAATTTCGTGTTTTTTGGAAACAGAACTTCCTAAATTCAAAATCAGATTCCATATTTTAACCTTTTACTTGTTGCACTTGCGAAAACTCAGCATCTCCAACCCTCGTTTAGGAAGCATTAGGGCGAAGTTATGTTTGTGTGTTAGCTACCAGGGTGCTGCTAGCCTGAAAACACAATGAAAACTTTGTCGCGCGAAGCGCGACGCTGACGATGGATTAAGGGCCTTAAGAGGTTTTTTCATGCAGTTTCTCACAACAGTTTTCAATTCGCACAGCAGAAGGCGGTCAGCTCGGGATCGCTCGCATCCGGCTATCCCGCTTGCTCGGCTCGCTCGTTATTTTTTCCCTGATGCTCAGCCTGTTCGCAAAACGCAAAACGGCGCGTGTTGTTCGAAGCGCTCGCGAGCAGCGAGTGCTTCAGAGCCGAGCCGAGCTGCTCGGCTCGTGCAGGGCTCTACGGCATCATTGTTAAATTAAAATAGCAAGCACGCAAGCTGGATGCACACCGACATACAGCGTATTACGAGCAACAAGCAACATCCTCAACTTTCACAGACCTTTTTGATCTTTGCCACCATCGCATCGCTGAATGTATCTTTCCCGGCTCTTAAGCTGCACCACAAAATAAACCGTTTTACAAATTAATTTAAAATATGAGCCATTACATGATTATTAATGATTAATAATTTCGAGTCAGTCCTCTTACCTGAAACTTTCCAGTAGAGTAAAAGTCAACGTTACTTCATCATAATGGTCCCCGGCTTCCATTGTCCAAATAATATATAAAATACCGATTAGAGAAATCAAAAAAATTCTAGAAAACTGAGAAACTAGAAGAATAAAAGAATTCAGTTTAAAAAGCTGGACGAATTGTAAAGTACTGCAACTGGCAACGCTGAATGACAGCAAAGGTTATCACAAAACACTATCTTTATGCAATGTAATTGAGTGATCATATCACCTCAAAATTCGGATTCCAGACAAGTCTATTGCATGTTAGCAACGAGTCAGTACGTGCACTGTCTTTCAAATAAGATAATTTACCGTGAAACCTATCGTAAAGAAAAAACGATCTGTCGAAAAAACAAATTTCCGGAATTTATTTAAACCTTTACATATCACAGTGAAACGCATATTGCAATCTTTTGTTCGGATGACGAATTTCATTAGGAACTGAGATGAATCTTTATTCAGACAAAATCATTAAAAACTAAAACACTGCATTCATACATCATCTGTAAACAATAACACATTCATTTAGAAAATCATTCTAAAGCTAAAACGTCAAAAACATAAGACAAAGTCATTGAAAACTAAAACACTGCATTCATACTCCATCTGTAAAAACTAAAAGACACCTTATTAAGCTGGAAGCTCAAAAACATAAGCTCACTTCATCTGCGGAGACACAAACCGCAGTAAGACACAATATAATATGCGGTCATCCTAGTTACCAAAATGAATAATGCTAAGACGAACAAGTGCATCGGCATAGGTTTGTAATAAATCCGCTTGTCTGTCTCCTCAATCCCTCGCAGATTTTAAAACTGCTTTAACTTAACGGATTCGCGGGGCTGGTAGGCGGCTTTGTAGGCGTAAGGCTCAAAGGAAAGCGTTTAGCCAATTCTGCCAACGATTTCCGGTGCTTTGTTGGAGTCGCCATCGTTTTACGGGGAACACGTATTCTTTCTTCTGAACTAACGGAATTCTGATCATCGTCTGGTTTGCCTTCGGTATCCAAACCGCCAAGAGCAGCCAACACTGATCGTTTCTGCACATCAGCACTTCAACTTAAAAAGTTTTCCAAGTATGGCACAGTAACTTTACCTTGGTCTCGCTCGCGGGAATAGTGATATTATCATCAGAAAGCCGAGGTGCCGGCTGAGACCTCTTGGCTTTCTGCAATACAGAAACCAAACACAACAATATTAACACTACATTAAATAAGTTAAGACCGTGACACGGTAAGATCGCATTATGTTTACCTTCTCATCAACGTCCGATTTCACTGGGCTTTCGACTACTTTCCCATGCTTATTCTTACTGGCTGCCTGCGGGAGTAAAATATCCTTTGACAGCCTGACACTATCATCTAGTAAAGTGTGTAACCCGTGCAACGGTCATATCTCACAATACCGTTACTCTGGCCTGGGCAGCAGCAAAATCATCAGAGCGCGAACGTGCTGGTTTAGAACCTTTAATTTCCTGCAGTACGATACAGACGTGACACAACAATATGGTGCAAACCGATACTGGGCTAAGACCGTGACACGGTTACCAAGGCTTTTTACCTTTTCACAAGCGGACATTTGACGGGAACTTTCCTGAGCGTCGGTGCTCGCAGACTTAACAGACGTCTGCAGCCAATAACACAATTTCGTACTACTACACGATATTGCTTTTTGCAAGTACACATAGCGTGACACGGTCATACCGCACCGTACCTTTTCCTTTCCAGCGGACATGGGAATTTGAGGTACTGCCGCAGCGGACGGAGGTGCGGATTCGGGATGCACGGAATCCTGCAAATAGAGACAGAATTCAAGCAAAATACAGACAGACCCAAATGTGTCGTTATATCGCACCCTGTTTGTGTCAAAACATTCCGGAATTGTCGAGGATTGTTTCTGCCGCATCTGCACACCAAAATGGTAAACAAACTAGAGCAAACCAGAAACAAAATGCGTAACAGCCGCCTTAAATTTCAAGCACTGCTTACGGTGTTCTTAAAGTTGGTCAGGTCATCGCAGTATCTTTGAGCAGTTCTGTTCTGCCGCTTGTGGTGAATCTTTTCCAGAAGGGACAAGAACTCGGAGATACAACCAGCTGCATCGGCGTTTTGGAGTAACAAAAATGTCAGTCCCCACTCACGTTCGTTGTCTTTCATGCAGCTTTCCGCGGCTGCTGAGGGTCGCTGGCCAGTAAAAAGGCAGTTTCGATGGTCGGGGAACATCAGCGCCGCATGGTTGATCGACGGAAAGTCCTTTTCCTCACTCCATTTGCGTAAGTTTGCAAAGACGTTGGAAACACTCGCTGGCAGGTTTGTAAGGTGCTTGAGCGCACGGCTTCCTGTCTTTGTGCATCTTTGACGGCTCACTGGGCAATAGCTGAAAAGGCACAAAACCAAACAATTTCAATAGTTCTGATATGATGCTCGTTTAAGAATACTAGTACGAATTAGTAGTGTCTCGCGTTTGACTGTGCAAATGACGGACTAGTACCATATTCCACATACCTCGATCGCGATTCGATTGTCTACGCCTGCGCGCAGTGCCAGAAGTACGTCGCAGTGTCCAAATACTCGGTAGACTTGATTCTGTCCAACCAATGCCGGCACTGCTGGGACGATGCACCGTGGCGCCCGGGTTCCTGCATCAACGCTTTCTGGAACCGCTGCCAAGCTGGCGAATTTGTATCCGGGATCCATGTGCTATCTCCAAAGGAAAGAGCATACGAGATATCGATAACCTGTACAGCCATATCGTCAGATAGAAAGCACGACCGTATCAAGTTTGATTTAAGGTACACCAATGATTTGCACAAAAATGTAGAACTAAAAATGATTTGAGTGAATGCTTTGATCGAAGCGTTGACAGCCAAAATTTCAGTGCACACAATGTGCAGCGCAGTAGTGCGGTGCAGTGAAGTAGTACAGGCAAAGCTATGACTCACTCGCTGCCGTTGCACGGAACAAGCTGAACAACAGTCTGCCATCCGTTGCACGGTATTAGTGTTAGCATCGTGAGTGACGACTTAAATTTTATTGTGGCTACGAGTGGCTTGATACTATTAACGGGAAGCTTTTAACTGGAACGCTGTTTCTGTTGGTACTGTGACGATAGCATGGCCAACGTTTGCTGGTGCAATGGGGACGACTTCGCCACAGAAACCTACGGCGACGAACCGCGCTCGTAAGAGCAGGATGCCACTTCAGAAGCAGGCAGACACCGCGGACAAGCGCGAGATGCAGCCCCGAACGGGAAAGACTGCGGGGAAGTCCGAAACAGTCAAGCGGGGGACGACAGCTATGGAAAGGAGAAGTAGGGCCAGGGCGAGTTCCCGTAAGCCTGTCTCAGCTGATGGGGATGACGCAGAAGGTGATGACGAAGAGACGGCAGATGAAGCTGAAGGCGGTGATAAAGCTAAAGATGGTGGACAGTTTTACCGTTCCAAGCAAGAATTTTATCACTTCGAACCAAAGGTGAAATAGCCGTCCTACTGTATGTTACTTGTTTGCAGCCACATTGTTTGCATTTTCAGGCTTATCGGACCTTCGATGTCCTGTTGAGCGATCTTGTCCCAACTGCCCCATTCCGTTTCGTAAATAAATCCGCACAGAATTACCTGGATTATAAGCATCATGTCAGTACGTTAGTGGAGAACGCCCATGTTCTCCTCTTTCGACCAAAGAGAAACGCTACGCTGTCGACGTGGAACCGAATGATCCTGACGAACTCGCAAACGTGCTACACGTCGAAGCACCGCCTGCTGCCTTTGGATCTCACGGCCAACACCGCAGCTAGATGGTGTGAAGCTGCGCCCTTTAAACAGAATGGTGGGAGTTATGATCGCGAAAGAGCTTCAAGAGCAAACGCAGGAAAGGGAAAAAGAGTGGCCTGAAGATAAGAAAACGGCTCCGTTAAGAGTTCGCGTAAGTGGCAATTATTCAAGTTGCCTTTCTCCTTCTTCAGTTAGCCAGTTACTTTTTATTTAACCATCGCTTTACGACTTTTAAAAATCTGTGTACAATGTTGTGCACTTTACTGCGCATTTTACATTACCCTTTGGTTTTATTTTTTGGGATAAGTCTTCTGTTCAGTGTCCAACCGTGACACGTATCCAGTGCACATTTTGAATGCTTTTCGTTTAAACGCCTTTTTCCTGTTCAAAAGCAAGTTTCAGTTTGTCGATTTTCAGCCGTGCTACAGTTACAGAACCGTGGAATGACTTCATATAGCTACAATTTTACAATGCCGTGGCACGGTTATAAAGCACAAGAGATACATAAAGCAGTGACACGGCTGTATACCTGCAAGTTTGTGTAGGTCACCGCAGCTTAAATTCAGAAAATCATTGATAAACTTTGTTGCTAGGTCAACATCATCTCATCGCCGCTGACAGACGATAGGGATCACTTTGGATACCAAATTGCCGACTTAGAGTTTGACGAGTACCCCGCTGCGGTAGTTGATCCGTTCTTTACTGCTATTGAAATGCTCAGAAAGGATGAAATGGTCTCTGAGGAAGCGATCGTGCTCCATCTGGCCAATACTTACTTTAGTATTAGACGCGGTCTGATAGAGGAGAAGAAGAATCCTGCGACAATCGATCGAATTTTGATGGGGCAACTTTATGCAGAAATGGTTGATACCATCTGGAGTGAATTCCTTAAAACCATCGTTGACGTTTTCGGTACCGAATACATGGATATCACTATGGATTTCCTACATTTGAACGCCAAACGATGTTTTAACATGCAAATGAAAGAAAAGCATACACTGGTTTTCCAGTGTCTCGTCGGCTTTCCAGTCAGTCTTCAGCTGGTTATAATGCTCAAACTTACATCGTTCCGGAATGCTCTGCAGCACTTCGGTTTTTTTGTTGGCGTTTATTTTGTTGCGTACCAGATGGATTTGGAAAAAGACAATCACTCCACTTGGGCTACTGGTATGCAAAAGCATTACTTACTGAGTGCAAGTTATCCGTAGTTTTTTTCCTGTATCTGTTTATTTAGGTAATTTTGTAGTAATTTCAATAAATTTGGGTACCCTGTATTTAAATTGGGCGTTACCGACCGGGTCACGGTGTAATAATTATTACATAAGACCGGGCCACGGTCTTTAACAAAATCATTTGTGCTAAAACCTTTTTAGAAGAGTACCATCTGACAGCGACCGAACGTGTTAACGGATTTAGTATCCACAATCTTGTCAAGTGGATTCGAGGGTCTTTACCGCGGTTGCATAATCGTACGTGCAATGCTGAACTTCTTTTCGAATTATCCAAGGCAGTAATTCTCCCATTTTTGCTAGTGATTGATTGGGATAGCGCGGAGTGTCCTTATCGCGCTCTGCTTCGACCTGGGATTGACGAGGTGTGTAATCCCAAATACGCAAAGGAACTCGAGGCGGGCGACGATGATCCTGATGTGTCCCATATTCATGTTGCGATAGCGCCTCGCCACGCAACAAAGACATTCCGGCATGCTCTTCCTTGCGCGCCTGAGCAAAGTATGCCCATTGCGGAATATCTGTCCAATCAAACGGTATGTAGCGTCGGTCAAATTTAACCGATTTTATTAGCTAGTATGTGACAAAATTTCTTTTCCCTTCAGAAACTTACTGTAGTTCATATGTATTTAAGTAATTTTTTTTCTACAGAAACGTGACTGGGATTTTTACGAAGATCTGGAGTCTACAGCAGACCGTATCGATAATTTGCTTCACTTACACGATATGGCCAAAATCAGTGACACATTAAAAGCGCCAGGGTCACGATTGCTGAAAAGTGCGCAGAATGCAATCGCAAGTCTACTCATGCTGGAAAAATATTCGACATCCATTCCTCAGGACTACGCATGGAATAATGTTACAAATCAGACGTGTCCTTTTGATACAGTAGGTTACAGAGAAATTGTAAACTATTTTTTAATATTGCTGGATGGTTGCTTCGTTTGCAGGAATTTAATAATGGGTTTTCTACTGCTTTCAAATCAGTGCTGGTGGAAGAAGTAAGTTCGTCACCATCCAAGGCGATAAATACATAGTATTATTGTAGCTATATTGCACATGGTTTTCGTAATGAAGTGTCACTGATCGCTATTGCGATCGATGCATCTAGCTACCGTGCCGATTGTTGAGTACTGACCGTGCCACGGGAAGATATTTTTACTTCTTAAAACTATGTTATTTTTAGGCTGTAACTCACGCCGTCGATTCAACAGAGCCAAGCAGAATTAGCGCCGAAAACCAAACAAAATACGGGCATATCTATCAGCTCTACGAAGAAGCAACGTTTCCAACGAGTTTCGTCCAGTTTGACGGATTCCAACTGTATTACAACCATGAGAACTTGCTGCTGCCCACGACATCTCTCTCTCACCCAACGCTTTCGATACCTGAGCTGCAGATTACGCGTGAAATGGTTACGAAGTTTAAACAGGACGGCAGGGTGTCGAATGTTGGTCCATTTGTTAACCTCCTTAGCATGATGGCAAGGATCTGGTATCCCGATCTGGGTGGATGCGATGCCTTAATTACGCTTCTGAGCGATATCCGCAAAAACCGATTTATGGAAAGGGAATGGGGAATCCAGGTCCCAATACTAAGACCATGTTGTTACCTTTGCCAGAATGAGGGAAGCAAGGAATGGATTCTTATTTATACTGGGACACCTGTAATAAACCTCCACCTAAGGAACTGTATAGAATTTTCGCGGCTCTGACCGGCCTGCCGGAAAGAACAAAAATTACGATCTCGCAGTTATTAGTGCAAGAGCAGCAGGATAACCAGTGCATTCCCCTTACGAGTGCACTGCTGCTTGCAATTGCGGACGGAAAGGATGTACGAAGTATTCGATTTAACACGCAACTGCTGCCAGGAGAATTAGTGAGAGCTTTTAGAACGCATGAGCGTCCTGTACCACTAAATTGAACGTTCAAGCGTCTCCGGATTCTCTGAAGGAAATACTATATTGAATTACCGAAAGTCTTCGACAAGGTACGTTGCAATACCGTTCAGGGAAATCAGCCTCTAACGACACCACTGTTCATGTAGATCTCTCGCGCTGCTAATGCTACTGGATTTCCAAGGAAATTCGAGTCCGTTATCTTGATGAATAAAACGTGGCAGCCTGGAATGCGTTTGCTCGCCAAAATTTCCGTTATTTACCTATTTCTTTGTGCAACCTTTGATGTTTGCGGTTAGTGTGCCTTAAGGTTAACATTCACCGATCAACACTAATTGCCTTGAAGCGGCATAACGTACAATTTTATTGGAGAATCACGGCAACAGTTGAGTTGTACACCTGATATTGCAGGACGTTAATACGGGTTCCCGATACATCGGAAGGGCACAGGACGCAAAAACCATTGCTTCAGCCGGCCACAAAATTGAACCGGAGTTCGAATTTTGCCTCAGATATGAGAGCGACCGGCCTCAGAGTCCTTATCAGAACAAGAGTGTCTATCGCACACCTGTCCGAGCAGACCTACGATCGTCTGTGCTGCCTGCGTCGGCTGACCAGCAGTCAAAGGTTGAGGACATTGTAACTAATACTGGCGATGCAAAAGTAGCTGAAAATCGGCCCCCCCGACAATCTCGGTCGCCTTCGCAGTCGAATGAATCGGTTGTTATACTTGACACGGAGAATGAGAGAGACTTTGTAAGTACTGAGTACCGTGCCGCAGGATACGCATTATCACCGTGACACGGCTGTTCGTTACCGTATTCTACGCCTTGGGACATTATTATTTCGCTGCGAGCAACGACCAGTATAAATATTAGTTGTTTAATCGTGCGGAACGGTTACAGGTAATTTTAGTGCGGAAAACAAAAGAAAAGAAACGATCTCAAAAAGTCGAAATTTACTTCAGGATGCTGAAGTCATCAGAGGCAATCAGCAATCTTCAAATGGATTATTACTATCTAGATGAATTTTCGCCCGAAAAACTGAAGTTTGAAGTTGAGAGCAACCACCAGTTGCGCCGACTGACGACAGACCCTAGTTTGCAAATCGGAGACGACAACATTCATTTCCGGTTTCTTGCTGTGCAAGAGTACAAAGTGGTTCCTTGCAGTACAGTCCGCGGTATCGAGCCTGGGATTGACGGTTTTGCCAGGGATTTCGAACTGGTACTGGAACCAAAGAAGCATAAAGCAATTCGCAGATGGGCTCAGGAACTGCTTAAGTGAGTCCCTTTCGTTGTGCCAGCCTAATTTTTGTATTGTCATACGGTTCCAGCTTTTTTTCTACCTTGAGTGTGGTTTAAGTGGTTAATATAGTGTCAGCTTTCGTGTTGGTATGTGTGCCGTTTTTGATGAATTTTGTTTTTCATTTTCTGTCACCGTTGTACTGAGTTTTGCAAGTTCTATCTTTTTTTGTTGCACCTTCTAATGCGTTTTTCTGATTGCAGTTTATATTTCTTTTATTTTAGTGACCGCAGGAATATTGTGCAGTCAAAGTTCGGTATCGATATCACGACAAAGGATATCGCCGAATTGACTAGCTCGGGCTGGCTGAACGATAATGTAAGAATTCATCAACGATCCTCAAAAACGTTTATGATGAGCCGTTCGGTTATAGGTCTTCAACGTGTTTCGCGCGTTAATTACCGAGACTTACAAAGATGTATACTCGTTCAATTCGTACTTCTTCGGGACTTACTCAGACTGTGGTTATGAGCGCGTCTGGAGGTGGACGAAAAAGGAAGACATTTTCACGTACCGCAAACTGCTGTTTCCAATCCATCTCGCAAACCACTGGTGTTTGGCGGTACTGACATACATATACGCTCGCATAAGTAATTGTTAAAACCCTTAGAACTTTCTTTTAGGTTGCGGATTTTACAGTGAATGAATTTCGGTATTACGATTCCTTCGGAAAGGGAAATGACGCCGTCCACAAAACACTTTTGTATGACTCGCCGGAACTGATCTCTATTGACGAGACACAAATTATCACAAAGCACTTCCTTCCCTCATTTTACACCGTTGTGATCTGTTTTTTTTATTACTCTATTAGGCAGTACATTGCAGAGGAAAACCAAAACCGAGCAAAGAGACCTGAGATCGAAGATTTCGTCAGACGCGTCGGAAATGCTGGACAAGTGTTGGGAGTTACAGCTAAGCTGCAAAAAAATACGGATGACTGCGGAATTTTTATGATGGAATTTATGCGTTCAGAAGCCCGAAATTCTCCCGTCTCTTGTTCACAGGTATTTTTGAATCCGAAACTCAAAGGGCTCCGACTAAATGTTCACAATTATGTTCTAGGAAACCATAAAATCGGCCAGAAAGCGGATAGCTGACGAAATTTTAAAAGGGAAAATAAGCCCCGATACTCATGGAAGTTTCCATCAAATGTCCGCTCGTGGAAAGGTACAACTTACATTTTTTCAACCGTGTCACGGTTTTATCCCAGTATTGGTCTGCACAATATCGTTGTGCAATGTTTGTATCTGTAGTGCAGGAATCCAAAGGTTCTAAGCTGGCGTCTTCGCGTTCTGATGACTTTGCTGCATTCCAGGCCAAAGTAATGGTATTTTGACACATGACCGTGTCACGGTCGTAGCTTATACGATGTAGGGTTAATATTGGTGTGTTTTGTTTCTATATTGCAGATAGCCAAGACGTTGCCGCCGGCGCCTCGGCCTCCTACTCCCGCGAGCGATTCCAAGGTAAAGGTACTATGACGTACTTAGAAAGCTTTAAACTGTATTTTTGATGTACAGAAACGATCATTATTGGCTGCTTTTGCCGAGTCGGATACCGAGTAATGGATGTTGCCGAATCGGACGAAGATTAAGAATCCGTTAGTTTAAAAGAAAGATTGCCTGTGGCCCGTAAAAACGATGGCAACTCCAACGAAGCGGAAAACTTTCGCAGAATTGGCTGAGCGATTTCGGGTGCAACTTACGCCTACAAAGCCCCTACTAGGCCCCGAATCCGTCTCGTTAAAGCAGTTCCAAAATCTTTTGGGAGACAAGCGGATTTTAATGAAGCTAAGCAGATGCACTAGTACGTCTTAGAAGTGTTGTTTTTGGTAACCACGATGACTGCATAATGTGTGTGTTAGCTTATGTTTTTTCGGTTTTACCTTTACAAGTTTGTATGAGTTAATCGTTTATTTTGTACAGATTTTGTATGAATGAATTTTTTTGAGTATTCAACGATTTTTCTGTCTAAATGTTGGCTCATCCCAGTTGGTGATTACACCGCAATTTGATTCGATGCGATATTAAAATTAATCACTACCTCGTACAATTGAAATTACGATGTCAGTCACAAATACATCGCAGTTTTTGACACACGAGAGTAAATCAGCTGCTCATGCGCAGATAGCAGACGGTGTTTTAGCGCATACACCGCAGTTCTGTAACCGCGAAGTTGAACCAGAAAACTTGCATTAGATCTGAGTCCGATGTCAGACTAATGCCACTTCACGAACCACCGTGCAGGATCCAAAACCAACACGTTACTAACCTGCATCAGAGACAGGCGAAAG
>NW_026570635.1:0-25238 GCF_019649055.1 Paramacrobiotus metropolitanus | reverse complement strand
ACAGGTGTGATAATACAAAATCATTATCATCGGTGCGGTAATCGCAAAAATTCTCCATCGTCATGAAATTTAATTGGTATAATACCGTCGCTTATTGTTGTTTCTTTCGAATCCAGTCGTATAATCACAGATGTCGGTCGCGGTTAACGTTAACGTTATTCTTTATGTAACGCATACGCGGTTATCGGCGCTGAACTTCGTTCTACACGGGACATCTGTGGGAAGATTTCATCATGCATTTTCATGACAAGACATGTTGCATCAAATTTGCAATTCGCCAGGCACCTTCTACCGGTACCATTACAAAGTACAGAACATTTATAATGTAAGTACAAGGCTTCGTATGCAGTACAAATAGCTATAACCCAATAAAAATTTTGGACACCGGTGAGATTCAATTTCTGAAATCGACTTCCTAGTTATTTTACCATAGTAAGCAGGCATACCGTGCATTTGTCTGTGCTATTGTGAAACGGGGAAGGTAGCCGGCAGTACAGGTATATACGACAATAAAACTAAGCGCAATCTTGGGTTCTGTTTGCGCTTAGGAACAGTGTTTATTTTACCAGCTGCAAGCGTTGGCTCAAAACTGCAGACCATTGTAAACCGACCTAAAGTCTGAAATTTTCTATAGTACAAAACTTTGTATAGTTTAAACAAAGGAATCATAAACGCTCATTGTACCGGTGTTGTATCTTTCGAATGCGAATGCCAAGCGTTTTCATAAGAAGTGGATAAGCACGAAGCCACGAACATATCTTCAAGAAATTAGAAGGATGATGAAATAACTTAAAATCTTGCAGCACGCATGCTTGAACGCTTTGCGCGAAATAGAATGAAAATTGTTTCGTTCTACACTTCTACTTAATTGAAAAAGCACGCATACCATATTTTACAACATTAATAGTACTTTTATTTCATCCTGATCCATCAACAACGACTCTGTTAAATATTTCGTTGACCTTTTGGATAAAATTTGATTTAGCTTCCACGTGTGCGAGCAATGTACTCAGACCTACTATCGGTTATACAGGTCCATTAATCTTAAAAAAACAGTTAGGAAGCAGCTGTACCATTACAAGCTAGGCGCAAGTATTTGATTCCAGACAGGTGTTGCACCTTCGCGATATCGGTTCCGACACATTATTGACAGGTGCCAGCAATGTTGACCTCATCCATGAACCGGGTACAGTAGAAGTACTTAAACAAATACCTCCTGGTAACGCTCTCAGCGCTTAGTGGTTACAAAAGAATATCACTTTTAATAGCGATATAATATTATCGGAAAATACAGGAAAATTGACTGCTAGCAGTGTGTTTGAAATCGATCGAGCTTACTTCGGTTAAACTTAATTAAATCATACTTTTTTGTTCTGTGATCTTTATGGTCGTTTTATTATCTGCCATCCAGTATCAAGATCGATGTTTCAAATTGGTTGCCCTGCTGTACTCGGGAAAACGATCACGGACCAACACATTTTTGCCGCTCGACTGTAGACTTATGTTGGCTTGCGAACGTTGCAGAGCGTTGGATGTTGATTAAAAATACGTTGGCCAAGGAGGCCGCTGAAGAAGCAGTTATGTCGACAGAAAACCATACAGAGATGACCATCGTTACCATTTTATGCCTATTTGCCCGGCATTATTCGGCATCTGAAGTCATTTTAGTTCAAAATTCAGATGACAGCCTATCCCTGCGTTTTAGGTATTTAGCACTCAAGCGATGCTCGCTTACCTGCACCTGACTTCAACCAAATATCAGTCATCAGTCTGGGAGTTGTTATATACATGTACACCTGACCGATGACTGGTGTATGATTGGCGTCAGATATTTTCGAGGTTGGATGGATGGTATGCCATATGGATAATACGTTAATTGTCTCTGCTCCTGCCCAGGAATGGAAAAACCCAAGATCTATGCCATCTTGAAATCGTGGGTGAGGAAGCATGGATTAGCTCTTAGGGAGCTAGAAAGTATGGGTTTTTAAGTCTTAATCACCATGGGTTTACGGGAGAAATTTTAGACTGACGAGAATTTAACAAAATTTCCCAGCACAGTTGAACTAATTTGATCTTATTACGCCCTTTTTTCTGGATTTAACCTCTGCATCGGACCACGACACGGCAGTTTTCATCAGTATGCCAATTTTCATAGTCTTCCCTGGCTGTTTCGTACAAGTAACAATTTGGCTGACGATATTAAATTTTCGTCATAATTAAATTGGTTTGATTTTTCCAGTTTGATGATTACTACATTTATTGATGAAACAAATTTGGAAAATTATTAATTTCGTGGAAGCAATGGCTAACTGTAAAGTACACCGTATTTACTTGTTAATATTTACATGTAAATATTAACAAGTAAATAGATAAGAGGATGATAATGCAAGGTTGTGAGTACATACTTGTGACGACGTTGTAAAGACTACTCTACTATAAAGGCACAAGCGCTTGCTCATATCATTTTGGCAACAGAAACGCACGTCCATGCATGTTGCACATACTGAAGTACGCTTAATCAGCTCACTATAACAAAAATTAAAGCACCGTTTTCAGATCTTTGAACTGCTACCTGGAGTAAGCACTGGTTTAACCTTTTGCTAGCCAAACACTACCATTGTGGATTCCAGAACTTCTTTTGTAGGCGTGAAACGGGGGATTCCTGTCTTATGTATTAGTATGTATGAGTATGTGCTGGTTGTCCCGCCTCTTGTGTTTCCTGTTCCTGTACGAGCGGTTCAGTATATATAGCGTTGTATTTCCTGTGGTATCCTCAGTCGTTGGGTTAGCAATATTTCGAGCAGTATCAGCCGGTTCCGTTGCCCGTTATACTTGGAGTCGCATACCGAGAACGAAATTTTTTTTCAAGTCGACAGTTTCAGTGCCCTTTAACTTTTACCACCGCTACCCCTCCGCCTCCCTGTTGAACAGTGCCCTTTAGCCTTTACCACCGCTACCCCTCCGCCTCCCTGTTTCCTGACAGGTAAGTCCTTATGTATCACGTCCAATTTTTTTTCCCAGAAAGAACAGTTTTAACTGTTACCGATGCTAATACTATTTTCGAATTCCGTAACGCACCATTTTTCAAGTAATTTAATTAACGATCGTATAGTCAACTTTCCGCAGTTAGCAGGCTGTTTGCAATAATTAATATACTAATTACCAGCAAGTCAATATCATGGCTTTAGACCCGCAAGCACTGCAGAATATTCTAACACTGTTAATGCTTGCCTGCTCAGCAGAATGCAGCTTTACAGCAAAGCCTACAGAATAACGCTACTGCACATCAGAATTTATTGAATTTTTGAATAACCAGAATGCCGCTGCAGTTACCCGTACAACATCTCTCGAAATGGGTGATTTGCCGAAGTTTAGTGGTTTTTCTTACGAAGACGCTCAGGACTTTTTAACACAGTTTGAGACGATGGCCGTTGCTAATAACTTCACACCAGCTAACAGAATCCAACATTTTGCGCTCTGTTTGCGGAATAACGCTCTTCGCTGGTATACCGCAGAACCAGCAGGTATCACATGGCCAGACCTTCGATCTCATTTTTTAACAACTTTCGGAAAAACTCGTTTTGAACTTGATCTTATGAATGAAGGTTGTCGTACATTAGCATTTACAGATCCTCGTACTTTTGTCCATCGTGTCCTTGATTACGTGGAAGCCAGTAATCCCGCAGCTACTGAAGCAGAAAAAACAGTTCGTCTCTTCGAAGCCTTGCCCCTTGAATTTAAACCGGCATTCGTGACTAACAGCCCCAGAACCGTAGCCGATTTTTTCAATCGTTTACGTGATGTCCACCAAACAATACAAGCTCGCAATGCAGAATCAAAATTCGTCATATCAGGCGTTCAATAATGTTGCAGATCAGTCAAATCTTTTGTCGCTATACAGCCAACCGACAGCGCCCAGCTCTAATCAGATAGAGATTGTCGCTCATAACCTCATGAAAGGTTTGGATGAAAGACTGAAACATCTTGCTGAACAAATAAAGTGTTTACAGGAAAATAACGAATCAGAGGGCAGTTACGATCTTTCTCAGAATTACTTAACGGGTAATGCGAACCGGTCAACCTGTCGACTCACAGATGCGCCAGGCCAGGTTAATGGATGTTCTAATTGCGGTGCCTATGATCATCTTTTGTATGCTTGCCCGTTTGGAGGTGGCCACTCTACGCAGGCACAGTATGCACAGGCAGAACAAGATTCTGAAGATCCTTATCCGATGTCATTCGGTGTAACACAGCATCCGTCGACGACGCAGCAACTGGCTTTTAACACACCCGGTAAATTACCATCTCAGGCGCAACAGTTTAGGTCTGCAGAATCTCAGGACACCGGTAGTGCACAATCGGCGTATTCGAGATGCAGATTTAACTTTTCTGGTCTAATTGTTATTCGTACGTGAAATTTTTTCGGTATTGTAAACTTATGTGCCCTTGAAACTTTTGTTGGTATTTGAATAATGGTTTTTGTTGGTGATGCCTGCCCGTTGATTTCGAAGGCTGCAGCAGTATTTATTGTTATTGAGGAGAGGGCAGATGAGAGAAAATTTTTGAGGTTGACAGCGCTGATTCGCTGAGATATTAAATTTGTTTGATGATGGCCAGATGTGAAAAGCCTCGCGATGGTAACGGTAATTGTAAATGAATGTAATGTGCAGAAATGAATTTTGGGATATATTTAAATTGTTATTGCATATGCGCAGCTCAGCTTAAATCTTATCTATCATTAATTTCCGCCGCTGGTTCGGCTAATGACATAAAATGCCAGATGTTGTCGTCTTGTTTTGGGGAGTCAGAGATCGTTAATGTCAACTTAAATTATAAAATTTTGAATAAAATCGTCAAAATCCAGATGTACTGCCATTAAAAGTTAAAAATAAATTCCAGCTTTTCGATTCCAGCGAAAACAAGATCATTAATTCTAATGTCAGCGCGCACAACACACGACGGCATACTTGGCACAAAAACATAGATATTATTATTCGAAATTCCCATATATTGGTACGGTTATTTCATGCTACGGCAATATGCGCATTGATTTTGGGAAACAGGCAATTATGGATGTTCGCATCGACTGCAAAGAAAGTAATTGATAAGTTCGATTTTAAAGTTGTGCAAAGTGTATGGTAACAATAATTCGCGCATTAATTTAAATAATAATCCATCGAACAGAAACCGCAGCTTGGTCACCACTGTATACCACGGCAGCTCAAGTAAGTATTTCTGCTGAATTGATTAACGCTAATGACATAAAATGAAATTTAGGAAGATCAACAAAAACTTATCAAAAAAGGCTTTGCACGAGCATCAACCTATTTATATTCGCTCATATACGGGTGCGTGCTATAAACGCCCACCCTTGTTTTGTCGCGTGGTAATCTTATGCTAGATCATATAGACGGGCCACAGCTATAAACGCTTGCCCTTGTCCATGCCCTCTGTCTCTATTGTAATCGTGTCGTCATCCAGGTGCGCCTATAAACGGTCCCTGTTGGTTCAATTCCATCAATTAAGCCCTAAACATCTGACGATTTCAATGAGCAAATGCTAAAAAAGTTATCTAATTTTGAAAACATTTGCCTTATGCACAACAGCAAATAATTTCTGGCAACTTTGTGTTACCCCGGTCGAGCTCGCCTGTTGGTAGTCTACCATCATCATGCTGCACAGTGCTTCTAAAGGTAAGTATTTTATTTATATTAAAACGTAAAAGCTGTTTAAAAAAAATTTTGTATATTTCGTGCGCATATCGCGGTACTGAAAGATGGACGTCCCTCCCATAGTACGGGTATAATAAAGTTTTGTTCTGAAGTCACATTGTGTGAGGGTATTTCGCTGATATTGTTTTGGACTTGACTTTGACTCTGCGGATAAATTTTCATAATGCCGCAGTTGGCAACAGTATCATTATCGACTCGTTTTTAAAGTTTTTGTACTTGTCTTAGTTTATATGTCATAGTGTAAAGCGGAAATGATTTTCAGTAATCTAACATAAATTAAACAAAAATAAACTGCTTCAGCGCATATCTGTCCACACTAGACACGTAAATTATCCTTCCTTAACTGTGTCTTCCCAATTATCTGAATTATCCGTCTGCAGTTTGGTAGTCGAAGGGTTATCCGTTGCTCTGATACATCGAAATTTTTCGCGAATTATGATGGAATGCCCTAACCAGTGGATGAATAAAATACAAACCTCTCGCAAAAAATTACAAAAATAAATTATTTATTCCTTATTAAATTTCTCCAAAATTCGAAAAACAAAATACTTATTTTCGAACATAAGTGCACCCACTGAGTACACTACTCTTGTACAGATTCACATAATTATGGCGCCTATCCTTAGCTCACTGTTTAACCTCACAGAAAATTTCAAAGTCCTCTCATTCCCAGCATTTCTCCGCGTCACCGATATTAGGCGACTAAAATTCCCAGCTTTCTCCCTCCTCTCTTTCGCTTTCTCCCTGCTCTATTCTTATCTTGTCTCGCTCACCGCTTCTCATGTATCCAATCATACCTCGCATCACTTCATACAAACAGACAGCACCTAGTTGAGTACAGATTTCTAACAAGCAGCTAGACTAACTGCGCTTCAACTGGCTGACCAGTTTGTCTGATTCTCTTGCTCTCACCATCCTGTCTGCTTTGCTGATTCTCAACTCATCACTCGGATTCATTCCCATTGTAATGCGCTCGCTTTACGCAGTATTGCTCTCGTGCGTTTGTCTTTCTCCCTTTCCCATCCGCATTGTCTCATCTTGTTCCAGTCATTGTACATTCATGAGTCATCGCCACATTATCTAGCCATACAATGTCATACACTTCATTGAGTAACATTATAAGTACATAACTACATTTTGTAAAAGTTTGGCGAGGATTTTTTTAAAGTTTGCGTTTCTGGATTCGTGTTATTTGAATATTCAGTTTTGTATTTGCGGCAATTTTCAACAATAAATCCTTAAATTAAATTCGCGCGTTAATTCAAAATTACAAACAAAAAGGTGTAAACATAAGTAGGGTTGCGTCAATGTGTGTGCAAGTTTTTCAGAACCAGAAGTATGTAACGGTTTGCTACTGTTGTACCGCCGTCATGGACATCGATATTACACTTCCTTTCCCAAGACCAGCATGAACCCGGATGTCGCATATCTGTGTGGACTAAGTGGTCATTCTTCAGCGTTGGATGGATTGACTTTACCAGACGGATACAACAATTAACGTCCTACGTGGAACGCTTCGGATGTTACCTGCCATATTTAATTCTAATTTTGCTAATAATGTTTTCGCACTAAATCAACGTTTGTACTCCCAAAAAACTCTGAGCGTGATTTCTCTAATGTTTTTGCACACATTGATTCTCTTTTGTATATGTTTTTGTTTGTTTTTTCCTGAAAACATTCTGTTTTCAGTCTGGTAAGAGGGGAGTGTAACGGGGATTCTGTCTTATGTATTAGTATGTATGAGTATGTGCTGGTTGTCCCGCCTCTTGTGTTTCCTGTTCCTGTACGAGCGGTTCAGTATATATAGCGTTGTATTTCCTGTGGTATCCTCAGTCGTTGGGTTAGCAATATTTCGAGCAGTATCAGCCGGTTCCGTTGCCCGTTATAGGCGTTAACGCCATTCGCCAGTACCTTTTAGCTCATACTATCCGGCAACAGTTGCACCTTGCTGACTTTTTGGCAAATTTTAGTTTGGCTACGACTTGTAACAGATCGAGTAAATTACTCGATTACAGTTTTGCAGTACTGTACTTTCATAACTCTCGGTTAAATTAAAAACTGAATACGGAGGTACAGTAAAACCGCTCTAAATATACCCGCTCATTCACGGAATATGTAGTGCACGTATTTTTCACTTTATATAAAGTTATATTTACTTTAAGCGTACGTTTAGAACTCATTGCCAGGAACGGACTGTCCGGCAGAGTATAATACAGGGAAATTTGCTACATGGAAGCCACATCGTTGCAGTTTACAAGGGCAACAACGAACATGTACGCCGACTGCAAAACCGCTGACAGGTTTCCAGAACATTCAGTTTTTGCATCATGTGCAGCTACTTGATGGAGCGAGTGAAAATTTTGAAGAACGTTCCGGTTTCTATTTTAGATTTCTAGCTCTGTTCATTGCTGGATCTGACTGCGCGAAAAAAAAGTTTCTGTGCTTGAGGTGCGTGCTGGCTAGCTCAGCCCAGGTAGTCCCTAAGTCGCTGGTGGCCTTGGTGTTAACCATCCCTGGGGGTATACGTAGTGCTTCTGCTGTTCTACCTAACATGTCATACCTCCCTCTAAGACATTCAGAACGTTAGGATTGGAGAGCGTATGAAGCAGAGAAATCTACTGGCGTTATTTCGTGATATAAAGCATATCGTTCCTACACGCAAATATTTGCTTATAGACATGCAGATGTCTGTCGTGCCCTCAAATACGCTGCGATATCGGTTTCGTTACCTCGAGAGGTGCCATGCATTGTTGACTATAACCGGAATCAATAGCAGAAAAAGCACTTAAACAAACTGAATTATTCCCTTCCAGCGTGCACGAGGTTCGTCGGGAAATTTTATACCAGCTGCATCTACGGGTTAGTGTATTTCTTGTTAACGTTGCCTATTCTAAGCGGTCACTAAAGCAATCCCATTCGTTAACGATAAACTAGAAAATGTCAAAGTTGAAAACCGTCGCTATTGTAAACGTGGTTGCAAAAGTATTATGCGCATCCCATGTAGGTTACATCCCATGTTATTTTAGTCCAGATGACAGCGTTATCATCTACATTAAAATACCATGGGATGCCGCATAATGACAGCTGCTAGCGGTTGATCTATCAGCACTGTGGAGCTAGTTGTTCAGCTCCGCGATTTATCAAAGTTTCTTACAATAGAAAATGGGAGCCGTGGTATGTTCCAGTCGGTTTGGTTCTGCTGGGGCTGCCTAGCAAAACCAGACCGATTGGGGCGTAACACAATGTTGGGATAGCTGAATTCACTGCTGCATCTGCTTTCAAAACCCTTTATTCTTCGCTACGGCTACTCAAGCCACCCCTAACGTACAACATGGTTAACACTAATAATTATTTTTCAAGGACTGAGAAATCAACATTAAAGGGTTTTCCAGTTTAATGACTACTGAACTGGGAAAACCAATGGTATGAGCATCAACTCTGAAATGCTATTCGATTCGCTTTACATTGTTGTAGTTGTGAAAGTTGATTGAGTCATCTCGGGCTGACAGCCAGCCGTGAACCAGCAGAAAGCCGATCCCGGTAATATCACTGAAATGGCAGTGTACAGGGTTCCGGTAGGGGAGTCTGCACACCCGTACTCGTATACATACCTTTTAAAGTGCACGCACCATAGGGTGGTGTACAAGGGGATTTTAAAAAAGGTGGTGCGAATAGCCAAAATGGGGTGAAAGGAGGTGAGAATAGCCAAAGGAGGTGCAAGGGTGGTGAGAATAGCCATTTCCATAAAAATGATATACAATGGACTTCAATGTGGATTTATGTAACATCCACTACCGA
Source organism: Paramacrobiotus metropolitanus (assembly GCF_019649055.1). Lineage (NCBI taxonomy): Eukaryota > Metazoa > Tardigrada > Eutardigrada > Parachela > Macrobiotidae > Paramacrobiotus > Paramacrobiotus metropolitanus. Next base: position 15,708 of record NW_026570635.1, on the reverse strand, counting down.
TAACGCTATTCGTGCGGCGGGTATGCGCCATTTACTTCAGTTTCGTTTCAAGTTCACTGTATGCACTGGCTTCTCTTGGCGCCCATTTTACTTAAAATCATTAAGAGTTTGCAAAATGTAGTTTAAGGAGTATTTTGTACTGCATAGCGGGTCGGAGGTTTCAATAAAAATTAATGCAACTTTTAGCATATTGGTCGTTGCAGTATAGCAATCTACTGCATAGTAATTAAGAGGAACGTAAGGGCAAAATACTTTTTGTTTGAGTACTGCAGCTTTGCCAGTTATCTAAAAGTTTGCAACAATTTCATAATATGTAATTTTATATTTGTGGTTTCTTGAAATGTTAGTACTAGAACATAATAAACCCGGGATAGGAAAGTTACGTAGGACAAACTTCCGCTGCTTTCTACCTGATCATAGCAGATTCATTACCTGCAAAACAAAATGCACATCATCAACCTATCAAGTATCTGATCGGAAAATATTTAAATTATGTTTTCACTGATATACAAAGACTTGTTTCCCCGAGAAACGGAAGGACGACCAACCTCATTCTCACTATTAGTATTGTGTATTAAAAATCTGCTTCCGTTGCGCATTCATAGCTTCCGCGTATTTCCTTTACGATTAGTCAACCACAGCGGAGCAGAATATGAACATTCCCTGAATTTCCATAACAAACCTTCTAAACAGAGACAACCAACAAATTTTACCGTTCACTGGACATGAGCCGCCTCGCTGACTTCTTATGTCATCCACACAAATATGTGAGGCACAACATGTCACATCAGCATGGGACCACATGCGTCTGCAGTTATAACCATAAATCTTTGATAGCCGGCGTTAACTGTTCTCCATCGTATAACTACATAATCGACGGATGTCATATTGTCTGTCAATCGACGCAATCGGAGGAAATTAATTATGATCCTGTATCAGTGAAACAAATACTAATTAGCAAATGCTTGATTTCAACTCGGAGTACACAATTTTGGACCGGGACTGGGACACTTTTCCAGTTATCTTTTTTACCGCGGCAATGCTGGTTGGCCTCTACAGTGCTTTTTTAAACGATTTTAGCGTGCAGTCTGCATCAACGATGCAAAAATCAAACTCCGCCGCCAGATCCTGCAGTCGCTCTGCTGGATCGCAGCGTATTTCCGCCCGGCGAGCATCCTACTTTGATTGAATTAAACGAGTGGTTAATTACTACCACTGCCCTCCAACGAGCGTAACTCATGACTCTTTAATAAGAAAAATACAGTACTTCAAAGTAGTGCAAAGTGACGCGGGTCTATGGTAAAGCGAAAAAATGCGTACTGACCATGAGGAGGGAATAATATACTGCATATTATTCAGTTGGCAATAGGTATGCACTGGCTCTAGCCCGAATTAATTTCCGGGCTACATAATTAGCCACATGAAGATGATGAGAAACGATAAGGAGATATGCCGAACATGCCATGTAACTGTTAACAAATTCTTTCCCGCTAGAAAACTTGTTTATGTAGTTATCCTGGAGCGCCCGACGTTTTACCAAGAAAATTTAAAAAAAACATTAAGTTAATCTAAAATTACGGTAGAATTCAATTAACGTAACTAACATCTGATCGCTTTAATATTACAAAATTTTAAAATGGGCTTATTTCCACATTTTGTGATAATTTGCTCGAGCTAGATGCGTTTGCAGTGCTTTGCAACGATAAATGAAATGTTAAGAAAGTTTTAATAGATTTCAAATTGCAAAAAGCGAAAGGCTGATCCAAGCAACTGCATAGAAGTAGGATAATTCTAACTGCATATGCTCAAGGAAGTACGCACTCGTAATCATAGAATGATGTTTATTCATCACGGTACAAGTGACTGCGTCACATAAAATCGAATAAAATAAAAATTTTGCTTAATTTACATGTAGTATAGCAATTGTAGCGAAAATTTGTAACTTTGAATCGTTGTGCTCGTCGTTAACTAACAACAGTCGTTAGCGCTGAGTCGCCGCTGACGGAGATAAACATTTGCAATGAACAGGCTTTATCGTTCAACAACAGTTAAGCCGCCAAAAGACTAACGGACGAAGATCCGGCAACGACAAGGTAAAGATTATGGGATCCACTATGGGCTGTATTCTATTTAACGTCAGCATCCAGAACAGGACCGTGTAATCTTGTACAAACGTTAACAAAGGCAAGAGGATTACGATAGGCGTCCAGCAAATGAAAATACTGGCGGTCAGTATGGTTAGCAGTAAGAAGGCGTTGCTTTGCGACTTCCTTTGTTTGTTATTTGGCGGTGTCGACGGTTCGTTAAGCGGTTGGATTTTACTATCTGCAAATGACAACACTGCAGTAGTATATAATATTCGGATAGAGTATATAATATTCGGCTTACGTTCTTATCACCAAATAATATTTTTCTAGCTTTACGGGGTGTGGCGTAGTATAGCAACCATGTTGATAGCGTATCTGTATGGTCATCAATGTGAGACAATCAGTCTGTGTTGGGTCGTGCTGCATTAAACTACAAGTCGTGACATTGAGTTTACCAGACATTTTCAGTATTCTGAATAGGGACGCTGCAATTTATCACGCTCAGACGCTTGAAGCTACTGACGGCTTATGGTAGTGCGTGACCTTTAGCGAACTAATTTGCAACTACAAGCTAATTGCTCTGTTCATGTCGACCCTTATATAACGCTCAACCAAGATGCAGTTAACGCTGCAACAAAATTACAGCTCAGAAGACATTCCCGAAAATATTTTCAAAGGCCAAATTTAATCTTATTACAGAGCGCTGCTAGCCATGCATCATGATACTTCTTCATTCCCGATAGTTTAAGTCCCAAGCACTCACCACCGATTTCTTGAATTTGTTTGAAAAATATAATGTTGACAAAACACGCCTTTAGCATGCAAGCAGAGTAGACAACGTTTTACTCATTATTTGTTTAAGCATGGAAGTCTACGTTGCACACTCCTAATTGGGACACTTTCCGACCTTCTTGTTAATCTTTCCCCGCCAACTTCCTATAGGACAATCCCAGCACATTATTTTGTGGTTGTGCGAGAGTTGTTCCTGCCTAATGTCTTTCCATCGTGTACTTATTTAATGTATGAGTTTCCTTTGCAACATCACATTATTATGACTCTATACGAGTACCGTAGACTTTGTATCTGTACTTCCAGTAATACTCGCCACATCACGAAGGAATTGACCGTGTTGTTCGTTTTCGTTGTCGTTTATGCTACACAATCCTACTCTCCCGTACACAGAGCGAAGCTGACAACACGAATGTTTCGTTACCGGTGTTCCGCCTGTTGGTGTCTTGAACCCGGCGCCGTTTTCGTGAACGCTTCCAACGAATGTGTAAGACGGCTGGATACTGAAATATTACAGTGAATACAAGAACGATTATGAAAGTTTGATCGAAATAAACCCACGCGCGCTGCGTTGGTGCCGTTTAAAATTCAACACGCAGCCTGCTATCGTTTCCGGCCGCCTGTAGAGCAGCGCATCAGTAACAACACCCGGTACGATAATAAAATGAGCGGCTGTAAAGCAGAGACCGCTTAATGCAATGGCGACCCGTGTGCTATGGTGTTGCCGATACTGCACCGGAAATATCACCGCACAAGAGCGGCTAACAGCTACAATTGTATGCGAGATAAACTGGCACATCGGTATGACATTCCCAAGATAAATACGAAACGTGCACCAGTTTGAACCCCAGCACCAGACAGCGAATAAGTGGTTGACCATTTCCGGCGGTCCAAAACAAAGTGCATAAAAAAAGTTGTAGCTCAGAAGCGCAAAGACATAGACATGAAAATCCTTAAGCAAACGAATGTTTGTGAGATAATATATCAGTACAATTCCGTTCAGCGCAAAGGTCATGAAAAAATTAATAATAGTGATATACTGTCGGATGTCCACATTATTCGGTTGGCGGCCGTATCACATACGTCCGCGGTATTGTTCGATATTGAACTGTTGTTCATCATTCCACTCATTACCATGCCGAAAGGAAAGTGGCACACCAGTAAACGCTCCGTCAGCAAAGTTGGAACTCGAAGGCTGTCTGAGGATTGCAGACGATACGAGCGGATTAATACGACAAAGTGCTTCTTTCTCTAATCTTTCGAGTGCAGTACTTTCCTGATGGAAGTTTCTCAACATCAAAGCAATGTAATGCCTGCGCTTTAAGGCAATGTCGGTTAGTTAATAAAGCGTCGAGTGCACACAGTGGAGCTACATCCCTTTGGCGACCTTTCGGTTAGTAATTTCCGTGGCAAATTCATTATCTGTAGCTTATTTTACTCGTCAACAACAGGGCTTTGAAGATGGAAGCTAAATATTCCCGTTCTCAATTTGCGAGATTTGCCATTTGCTTCCTGCTCGGAGAATGGACGCACAATGCAGTAGACGCAGCAACGCAGCAGGTGGAAAGAATGCGAATTATTAATCGAAAATTTAAATCGAAAACATTCTCCAGGTAGGACTGCTTTCACGTCAACGTTCAAGCAATAATTGGAACATGACATGTACAATCAACGTCAGATGTTTAAAATTCTATAAACACTGCAGTTTGCACATGCTATCATTTCCATTCAGAGCCGGGTTGACCGAAATTATCGAATTACTTCCGTGCATTTGAACCCGTGCATTATTTTTATTTCGGAGATATCAATAAAGATATTACATCATTTTTGGGCGTTTCCATGCAGGAATTTTATCCAGAGGGCATCCAATTCTAAGACACAGCTTTACGTAATTGGCTTATTAACACTGCTGAGATATTTGCTATATTATAACCGGATAATAATCATACCAGCGGCTGCCAACATGTTCCTGCTCTCTGATCTGACTCTCTTCCGTAAGTCCCGCGACTGTTAGAAAGTCTAGAGCCGTGCTTCTTACAGGAAATTTTGGGCCAGGGAGGATTTTAGTTTTCATGGCCATTCTTGTGCTCCAGTACGGATATTTAAGTCGTCGACGTTATACGTACGCAAAACTATGGTAAGTTGTGCTGATTATACTTATGGTCAGCCTAATTTTAATCCATGAGGAACTAAAAGCGCTACAGCAGTCATTTAACAAATTATGTAGAAAAGCATTGCCATTTACTGATGCAATAATTCTGGGGTAAATTTTTTTGTCAGCTTTGATCGAGTCAACGTTGACTCGTAGTCTGTTGCAATGGCAACTTCTAAGCTGCCGCATTTGGGTTCCTTTGCGTGTAACCTTTACAAGCTGTGGCTGTTCGCCATGATGCTGGTATCGGTGAATCCAGCAAAATGCTTCAAAGTCAATGAGGCCTTATGCAACTACTCATTTAAATACAAATGCCGGCACGATCTTCTAAGTGAAACACACAATCATTACTTTTTGTCAAAGAAAGAACCGAAGAAGTGTGCTACAGTATGGGTTGAAATAGCTGGGGTAGGCGTTTGTTCATGTTGTGTGTAAAAATCACGAAGCAGCCGGTATCGTTGCAGCGTGGCAAGCTTTTTGTTGCTTTGCTGCGATAATGGTCGGTCAGCGATCATCGCCGCATCAAGCGGCTTGCATTAGCATTTCTCTGCGTGTTTCCGCCCAGATTTATTTCCCGTTCTTTCCAAAGAATAAAAAAAGGATGACCATCTAGAATCCGAATGCCACTTCACACAAGTAAAGAATGATAAGCCTGAAGCAGCACAATTACGCTTCAAGATTGTCCAGCCGCTTGCACGAGCCAATACGTGATCATTTCCCCTTTACCCTACAAACAATACAGTCAGCGCTCACATTATTCCCGTCCGTTGCCGAACACATCCAACAGCCTCTGAGAGTACTAGTAATAACCTTGATTTCCATAGTTCCCCGCAACTCAAAGGCACATTCCGGTGCATTGGTAATGCTGGCGGTTTTACCGCTGACATGGATGCAGGACGGCTGACTGCTGGCCTGCATTCTGAGGCAACGTTAACCGTGTCGCCGAATCTGCATCACGATAATCAGCATACAGTAATATTCTTGAAAACGTAACCACAACAATGTTTGTACCAAAAATAACCACTTACAAACAATATCGTGGACGTTTTGCGCCGACGACACCAACTGCAACCGGACCGCTGTGGATGCCCGCGGAAAACTCCATATTGTAGATGGCGCAGTTCTCCGGAAAGTCTGGTGCAGAGCCAGTGCGGTACGGCACACTTCTTCTGCATGATGGGTTCCGAGCTGCAGCACCAATCCGCTAACCACCTGCAACATTGTCAAAAAGTAATGCCTCTTAGCAAAATCGATTTGCCCAGCTCAGTTTCGTAATGACTTTTATGTTGCACGAGAGACAAAACTGCACGTTATTAGAAGAGCTTTTTTCTGTATGAAGTAAGTGAAAGCTGCAGCATAATTACTTCGTAGTTCGTGCATTGGCGACATCCAGTAATAGTATTACACTAACTGGTAGTTATTAGCACTTCAAACTTACAATATAGCAGCTGCTGATGGTCTCCATCTTGTAGACTGACCGTGTCGTTACCACCCGATCGAACAGCACATACACCGCATCCAGGAATCGAAAGACCTTTTCCGCTGTCGAAACCATCACAAACTCCGCAAACCCTTCGATATCACAGAACAACACAGTGGCCTCCTCCACCACCTCCGGCACAACAACGCGCCCTTGCCGCAGTTGCTGTACGACAGGACTGCAAAACGGTTAACGGAGGTAACGCCGTAATTGCCTGTGTCAGTGGTATTTCTGCTCCGCATACCTGGGCAACATCTCCTTCAGCAACTCATCACAGCGCTCTTGTTCTTCAAGGACTTGGTACACTTTATCAGCGACCTTTCGCTCTAGCGCGGTGGAGTAATTTTCTAGCCGCCGCAGTATGCGATCCAGTAATGGGCCCGAAAACCCATCGAATGCGCTGCATAATTTGGCCAGTTCTTTGTTGAGATCGGCACTATTAGGCCTGGTATCTGGTGTTTCGGTCCAACATCGGACAATTAAATCCATCAAAAGTTTCCAGTTTCCTTCTCGAAACTCTTCGGAAACGAGGGACGAAATGGCGGAACTTGTCCGGTGCGTATTCTCTTTATAACTTCTGTTAAAATAATTGCCCTGCGGTAGCTGCATTCCTGTTTGCATCAGCAAGCAAAAACTAGTGCTTTCGCTTTTGGCTAGGAACGCCGTTTTTAAATTTTAGGTTTTATCTTTCCAAACGGTAGTCAGTAAAATATGTCTTAGTTTTGAAGCTTTCAGTACGCTTTAATTTACCGATTTACCATTGATGGTCAGTGCTTTAATATCCATCAAAGACTCCCATCGTGTTCCATAGCAGTCCAACCCAAACGCGCTACATTCCATAACAATCTGATGGCAAACAATTCCCGCAGCATAAACATCACAAGCCGGCATCGGTGCGTGGCCTCTCATTACTTCCGGCGCCATCCAAACGTTGACCGGGAAGAAAGGCCGCTTCACCGTCAACTCCCGGCGCAAATGCCGCAGCTGCTTCTTCCGCAACAGCACACTCAGCTTTTCTTGCCCATAATCGGAGATCTTCAGCGTAAAGTAATGATCGACTAAGCACTTGCTGCTCTGCAGGTTGCCGTGTAATTTAATCGCCGACAGATGAAGGTAAGATAATCCCTACCAGGAATAATAAACAATAATAAAATAATGCTATTATTGTTCCATTTCAGGAAAAGTAAGCGCACCGCAATTAAATTTTGGATGAGGGATAATTTGAGAGTGTAATCGATGGTAACGTTTTCCATGAGATTCTCTACGGATCCCTTGGAGCAGAATTGGAAATAGATTGTCGGCGGGCGGATGCCAATTGATAGTCCAACAAAAGCGTTGATATTTTCATGATCTGGTCTTTTCAACTGCGAAGAAACAAGCAAATTCAGCGGAATCCATTATAAGGAAGAGAGATTGGCTTGCTGCCCAAATATAAAACCTGTTAGGTGTCATGTGTAAAGTAAAACAATCAGCCAAATTTATAGCTGTCCAGTTTAAAATTCGGGAAAGAGGGTGATAACATAAATGGTTAATATGACTATTTATTAAAGCTTAAAGGTAACTTTACAAGCACTTTATTATCAAGTTGGCAATAGACCATATCGGCAAGTGATGATAATTTCGTTACAAGCTGTCTACCTGGAGTAAATACTGGTTCAGCCTTTTGCCAGCCGAACACTGCCATTGTGGATCCCACAGCAGCGTCCTTCTGTAGGCTTTAACGCCATTCACCAGAAACAAACGTTGTGTAAGTTTGGCTGTAGTGTCTTGATTAGCCGACAAGGAGGACAGATTGGTGGATTTCACCGGCAGGACACTGTAGCCGTCGGTACTGGGACCGCCCTCCTTAATCTCCCACCATCTGGTTGCATGACGGGCTCTTCGAATACGGCAGCTAATAACGATGACCGTTAGAGTAATTCACAAAAAAATTTGTAAAACTGGAGTATTTGTAGTTGAAAAATGCAGTAAAAAAATTTAACTAAGCGAAACCGTAAATTGTGCATTGACAGAGAAGTAGTTAGCGGCAAGCGAAGCGTCATAATACCAGATAAAGGTAATCACCAGAACGACAACTGCCACAATGACAATGGCCACGGTGGTGCCGGGTTTCCAGTTAGTTCCGCACAGTTCACCGCGCATACCGCACACCGGGCGATCCACCGGCTTGATACCGCTGGGCCACTCAATGGAACGACCAGGAACGGGTATTAAACTTCGCGAGACGGAGTCATAGTGGAAAACATCCTATGTAAAATCATCATATTGAACAACGACTGAACGTACGCGTAACATGTACGAGAAAGTTTTCGGGAGACGCACAACGAAATCATTGGCAAGCGCGTTGAACTGCTGCACGACAATTTCCGGTCTGCGCTGTCCGGACGGTAGAAAACTCGCGTCGCGAAAGCTCAGGTGCAGTGTTTTCCCGATGATACTCTTGGTAAACTGGTTTCGCTCAATGTGTAGCATACCGTTATCATTAGTCAGTATTGTCTGGTCGGAATTAAGAGTCGCATTCAGACCCTACAAACATTATCAACACGAAGTGCATCCGTTGACTTATGCATTCGACTTGTAATGTCAGACTTTCAAAAATTTGTGTTTCCAATCGTATTGTCTAGCAGGTTAGGTTTCACTAAAAATTTAAGTTTTGGCATATTACGCCACTGTGGAAAATAAAGTACATCAAATGATAAACAAGACGAATCCATACAGCATTTTTATTCAACTGTATAATAAGTTTGTATTTAGCCAAAGATTTCATTTTTCTTATCTATTAGAGTAATTGTAATGGTGTGAATCTGCAAGCTAGAAACCTGCGAAACTCACGTAAGATAATACTTCTGCCGCTTCATAACAGATCATAGCGAATTCATTGAACTGCAAGAACAATAATTCCACGATTAAGCTATCCAGTAAATCTGCCGATTATGTTTTGATGATGTGATAATTAAAGAGACATTTTCAGCCCGAGGAAACGTAAAGACGACGAACCTTATTCTCCGGATTCGGTTGTGTACCGAAAATCTCTTTTCGTCGAGCATTAATAGCTTCCGCCGTGGCATCATATTTCGTCCAGTCGACCACGGCTGAACGGATACTGATTACGCTCTGAATGCCATACCAGACTTTCTAAAGAGACACCGCACAGATTAACGGATTTTACCGTTCACCGAATATGAACCGACTCGCTGGCTTTTCACCTCGTCCAGAGCATCGTCATGCTGCCAGGATAAAGGATATTCCAGAGGGATCTGGAATTCGTACAAGTACACGAACACCTAACGCAACAGGCAACATATCACACTGGATCACATGTCTATGGTGCTGGAATACAGTGATACGTCTTCGATAGCCGGCGTTAGAGCGGCTTACATGATCTCCGGATGTCATATTGAGGTCATACGCGTCAGCCTGTATTAAAAGAAAATAGTTGTCAGTTTTATTGCTCCAAAATGCAGTATAAACCAAAGCAAAGCGGATTACCAGAAGTCGGCGCATCCCAGTATGCAGTGTACAGCAGAGGATCACTGTAGAAAGAAACCGTAAAACAGACGGAGATTAATGTCATATACCATAACACGACGGAATCTGTGATACGTTAATATTCAAGCGATCTAAGACCAAAGCATGCAGACAACTATCAATAAAAGCCTTACGGTCTAAAAATGCAGTATATTAAAGTTTTTAATTTCAATAAATGTATCTTATCGACGGCTCTGGACTTTTGTAGGTTTAGTAACTGGATTCACACTCATACAGTCATATTAACGAAACTGCTCCCAGCAAGCACTTAGGTAAGTTCGGTTATTTCGGTGCACCCAAAATGCACGACAGTTTCCCAGTTATCTAATCTGCGTACCGCGGCTATGTTGGCGGGCTTCCTGTAGCGCTTTCCGAAACGATCCCAGTGTGGAGTCCGTATCGACGATAAGGAAATTGAACTCCGCCGCCAGATCCTGCAGTCTCTCCACTGGACCACGGCACATTTCTGTGCTACGGGCCCCGAACACAGACTGGCTTAAACGGTCGTTTATTACCGCCACTGTCCTCCACTGAAAGTGGCTCATGACGGTTGTATACGCTTCCGCGTAAGTCTTCACGGATCCCAGCGTTACGGCAATGGCGTTCGGGTAGCGCTGGCTGATCTCCACCGATCCACTGCAAGAGTTCTCTCCATCAGCTTAACGGCTGTCACGCATAACCGCATACTCAGAAGGATTACGCTATAGGCTTTAGTAAGAACAATAACTGCCACGTTCCGCGTGGTGTACGATAAAAAAGATGCGTAGGAAGCAAAATCGAAGTTCACGGTAATCTCGCACAGGTCGACAATTAAGCTGGCGGTTATATGAATGAATTTCTCATTAATATTAACAAGCTCAGATACTATGTAATAATGATGAGAAATTAAAAAGAACAGCGCCAAATCTTACCATGCAACAGTCAGCAAATCCATTTCTGCAAAAAACAGACAAGTTACACTTATTGCCGGCGCGTCTAATTCCGTACTTTTTTAGCAAGAAAGATTCAATTTATAAATGAAATACGATCTATCTGACCTCTTGCGAAATCTCCAATTACAAGGTAAGCCGGCGCACAAACTGTAAAACAAAAGACCGTCAGGAATGACCCTCTTGCAATTACGCGTTAATCATCGTTAACCTAAACTTTTTTCTGTAAAGAGACAGGATGATTCGTTATTTAAAGAAAGGCGCATGATTCGAATTCAATCCGTTTATTAAATGCGTTTGTACTGGATTTCGTTGTAATTAGCAACATGCACAGAATGGTAGTTAAAAAGATATGTGATTAATTAAAAACTAATACTAATAATGATTAAATACTGCGATGTTCTGCATATTTAATGGTGCCACGACACATGGGTCTTGCGTTTACCCTTGTATAAACACTAATGGTTATGAAACCGAAGGTCTTTCTACATTAATTTATCACTCCTATGAATGTAGTAATTAAAATTTTAAACTGATTTGTGTTAGAGGCTTGGAGCATTACTAAATATTACAGGCTTATGATAGTCAATAAGTTTGTCATAGGTAGAGTACAGTGACGCATTTTGTTTACCGGATGTAAGGATGACCGTTAGTCCGTTTTGATTGAACACTCCGCTGCCGTACCACTGCTGCAGGAGATTCAGCACAATGACGTTTCCCTCGATCCGACAAGCGGTCGCATTGTCCTCGATGGCCAAGTGCGTCTCGGAATAATCCTCATACAGTCCGCGATACTTTTGCCGCATATTGTCAATCGCCACCCGAAAGGTGCTCTGCATGGGCGCAATACCGGAACCCTGGAAGGGACCGTCCGTGATGGTGACGATGTTCAATTTCGGATACCTCATGCTAGTCACTACATTATAGAACGCTATTATAAACAGGCATAGGAATAGTTTACTTTCCATCATTATGCCTGCGTCTCGCGTTGTGCATGGAATGCCTTACACACCGCGACATCAATTCCTGCAGCGGAGAAGGGATTTAAAGATGCCATGCGGTAAGGAAAATGAAACCGGCTTCCGTATCCGCGCGATGTGCCATCTTCCATTATTCAGACAGATGATGTGGGAGCGGTTAATAAGAGGATTACTGGCAGGAAAGATGCCGCACGGAAGCCTTTCGTCTGTCGTCCCTCGCTCCACCGGCACCGGCAAAAGACCGGCTGAATACGGCTGCGATTAGAGAAATTACTCGTGAAATCGCTAAGTAATGTTTACGAACTGCAGAACGTACGGGTCACACTGGCGCTAACACTTGTTTCACATGAAGTTCAAAAGAGAATGAAAAGGCTGTCACGAGTTGAGCGGAAAAGCAATCAGATCAATAAAATCCAGTTCCGAATAGCACGGCAAAACTATCGTGCAGGAAATTAATTATATGCAGCTTAGATTTTGCTGATGAATTACTGTGGAGCGTTTTGAAAAGCGGCTTTAGGCGGGTTTTTTTTGAAGATGAGACACCTGGCAAGAAGCTTTTTGAGAGGCTTAGAAGCGGTCCACTAAGTACCTGAAGTTTTATTGCAGGATAATGCACCCTGCTGAAGTGATGCGCCGCTGTCGCCATCCTCGATAAAATGATAAATTGTCGCTGCACAGATTCGGCAACGGTTTTTCTTGCACGAGTGATTGAAAGCTAACAGTATTGCGTACGGTTACGGAGATTGTCATTTAATTATTTATCGGAGAACCCTTCCAGGTTAAATCATTGCTGCCTGATCCTTTCGAAAAAGGTGATGTTCTGGGCCGAACAGAGGTTTATATTGAGGATCGATAACGTCTTTATTCGGTCAGTTTGTTTGACTCTGTGCATTAGTGCAAAGGTCCGTTGCTGTTTTCGGGTTCGGTTAAAGATCCCGTGGTGTTCTCACCGGTGAGCATGTGCGCTTGTTGCGTCTACAATTCCTTCAATCTAACCAATGAAAGTCTATCCAGTGACTCATAGAGTCCTGAACCCAGCGTTGTTGCCTAAAAGAGGATAAGGGATCGGCATCAAGACAGCCAGACGCGGTTAAGTTTGTCGTCTTCTTTATCCTGCATTTACCGCTGTCTTAGCTCCGTCTGAACTGACTTCTATCCTAACTTCCTCGTGTGCAAAAAATAATTGCAAAGGACGTCTTACCGGCATCCTTCTATTTTACTGCCTCCCTCCTGTAAAAATAGTTTTGCGGTTTCCGATCAACAAATAACCACAGTAAAGCCATCCACGGGCTTTAATTTAATCGCCGATATGATTATAGTCCACTGTGTCTGTGCACAATTATACATGCAGGATGGTTGCAAATTTGCAGTAACTTGTTATGATCGTGTGTGTGTCGCTTATAATTTATCGACGATATGGTTCTGCGTTAATTTGTTAATTTTGAATAAGTATGGCCAAAGCTTCATAAGGACGAGAAGTCGTTTTAATCAGATCTACGCCGAGAGGAAACTCTTTCATCTATTCCTTTTAATCACAAAAGGTTAAAGTTTTATGTTAACAGATTAATTATCTGTAAGTAAAAGAAGAACTTCTGTGTTAGCAACTCAGTACTATTCCCGAATAAAATAACGGTACCGTTTTAATAAGAAAGTAAATCCAGTACCAGTGCTTCTATTATACCGGGAGCATTTCAAGCTGAAATGAACGAATTGTTTTAAAAATATTCTACTTTACCACGTGTTCATGTGTATAGGTGCGTATTTGCATAAATTACCAACTGGACCGAAAATCTAACGAAAACATTACGTGTCTTTAATTTGGGCCCGGACAGCATACATTTCGTGAACTGAGTCAAAAGACTCTACAAGCAGGCAAATTACAAGCAGGCAAATTTATGGCCAAAAGCATCTAGCGACGCATTCAATTGAAAAATGAAGATCATAAAAGATCTAGGTTCGAGTAGTTCTACTAATATAAATTTCTTTCTGTACAAGTACGTCATATCGAAATGTGCCAAACTGTCGCATTATTCATGTTGATGTAGTTACCGGTATAATGTTTTTAGCACATGGTATTCAGTTTTAATTAACCATTGCTATCTGCGACGCAATCGTTTGCTGTCTCAGTGACAGACCACAATGTCATTCAAGGGGTTTGGTTCACACTTTTTTTTGGCTTCGCCGATTGTGGAGACCTGAAAAAAAGTAAATATGTTAAATTCGGTCGGTATTTTGGTCAGTATTCATGGTATAATTGGTATTCAATAATATATAACATTTCCACTAAAACTACAGGATAAACGAAGCTCTATCGGATTGTTAAAAAATAATGTAACTGCTTATGAATGAGAACAACATTTTTTGAACCCGGTGAAGCCATTACTCGTAGGTTACAAGCCAAAAAGCGTTGAGCTTACCGCCGCCAATACCATGACCCCCAACGTAATCCAGTTCCAGACAGACAGGAATTTCATGATGGCGGGTGTATACTATGGACTGAAAAAATATTATAACGGAGAAACGAGTTGAGTATTTGCAGAATATCAGCCAGTTTGGGCACCATTTGAGACCGAGTGGTTTATATAAATTTCTCAAGCATGTTTTCTCTTTATGGCTTTTTTCTTAATGGAAGAAAATTCAAAGAATGTGGTAAAAACAGAGGATTAGTTAAATAATTTCGCGGAGTACCTATGGGGAAATAATATTCAATCAATCAATATACGGTTGTGTACGTTGTAGAGCACTAAAGCGTATAAAGCTGTTCATATTTTATTAATGTTTACAATAATACAGTACTGCATGGTCATGTACGAAGATTCTGAATAATTTCTGACATCAGATATCCCTACGGCGACAGTGGAAACCGAATAATACGAGGTATTATTATTTTGTTGTGCGACTCGATGTTCGGTTATGTTGTTATCATAGACTGCTCAATAAAAATGCCTCAGCCTTCTTGTAATTAACAGGTATTGTTCACCGGTCTTCGATTAAACAGTAGTAAATAAAACCATCCACCTTCAGCTTTTTATCTAACCGATAATCACGTATATGAATGGCTTGTTACGGAGTGTGCACTGTGATGTTTCCAGTAAAAAGACTGCAGAAAAATCAGCCCTCAGCTTTCGCTTTGTCACAAAATACATAGGTCCATGTGAAAATAATCAAATAAACACCGATGATTTTAACAGAATAGAGCGATTATGGAAGCCTCTGGCTCAGTTTAAATAACGATGATTCTCATCAAGTTTTCTTTGTATTGCAAAACATTTTCTGTGTTGTTGATTGTTTTTCTCATACTTTTATGTACTTTGTCGTTCTTTTCATGTTAGTTGCTTACTGAGCGCCAAAAAACACATCATCCCCCAGTACCGGGCGCCAATACGTATAATTATGGTACATAATAATAATGTATGGTACATTATGGTACATAATAATAATTATGGTACACAGTAAAATATTCAACTGTTGAACGGACCGAAAGTTCATTACAGCCGAAAATTCAGCAGATACAGTTCGGCAGAACGTTGTTGATTAACAAAGTATAAGTCAAAGTAGGAAAGATTTCAAAGCGACGATTTAAAAAATAATGAAATTCAGCCCTTTAACACACCAGAATTCCCGTTTAAATTTTCAGAACTACTTTGTCGTAAAGTTCGAAGAAGAACGACCTGACGTAAAGCACTACACCGTTAAAAGCACAAAGGGAGACTAAACTTAGTTAATACGGTCGTTCCGGATCAGTTGCGCAGCTACTGTACTC
>NW_026570634.1:0-25258 GCF_019649055.1 Paramacrobiotus metropolitanus | reverse complement strand
TCAACACTGTGTCTAAATAAACGATGGCGTTCATCGAACTTCGCAATTAAGTATGTGTACGGATAAAACACCGAAAAAGACATTTTGTTTTCAACAGTTAAAACACGTATACAAACTTGCAGTTACCCATGGAATATTGTTAATTCCATAATATGAGAGGAGTTTCTTAGCAGGGTGTGTCCTGTAGTTTTCAGTCTCATTTAATTTATTGCATTGTTCCTAGTGTGAGCGCAGGCGTACATGCGTACACCCTCGCTTTGGCAGTCTGTTGTGTTTTGTTGCACGCCCGCCTACGTGTGGCGAAAGCATGGTGTTCTGCGCGCACCCGCATCATGTGGCGGCTACGTGCGCATTTTTCACGCTTGCTGCAGTCAGCAATGCGGAGTTGTCCACGAGGAAATTCTATCGAATTTAGTCTTGTCTATAAAGTTCTAGCAATCACGCCGTTTCTCGCTTTCCATAGCGTAGGCGCTGTATAGCATTGCCAGATCTGTTTGGCAGGCAGAATTCCGTCAATTCTGTTCCTGCGCGTGAACCTTCATCAGGTCCACGCTCATATGGTAGCAAGAGTCGTGTTTCTCCAGGATAATCTGTGAGTTTTCCCGTCCATCTGACGAGGTGTGGAAGACGTTTCCGCGAGAAAGGGCTCGCGTACGGTTTGGTGGCGAAGGAGCGTTTGGATCCAGTCAGCAGACTTGAAAACGGTGCATCTCTACTGCGTAGAGTGCACTGTATCAGTCTGACGCGACCAAGGTTACTGCCGTAGCTTTGGTTGGAGGGCACAAGCGCCGAGAAAGATCGCCACAAGAGGCAGAAGCCCGAAGGGGGCACGAGTGGGCAAGCCACTTTTGGACTGCGGGTGTGGAGTTCAGGTTCGTCTCTACTGCGTAGAGCGAACACATCATACGCGCTCCCCCAAAAGGGTGGTCGAGCGCCCCTGTCGTCGCCAACGTCAAGGCACGACAGAAGACCCGCAGCCAGCAAGTCTTTTGGTCGACGCACCGCTGCGTCCTGCTGACACGAAGCAGAAGGGGTTATCGGCTGGCCCAGGAGAAGTCAGCTTAATCGCTGGAGGATTGGAGGATTCGCGGAAGGACGCGTTGGATCGATTCTGGATTCTGGAAATCGATAAAGGTCAGATTTCCGTTATTAATTTTAGAATTGGCTGATAAGTAGAATTTTCAATTTTCATTGGTCGGTTCTGAGCTGAGCAGAAAAGTAGGCAGTACTTTTGCGCACGGCGCGCTAGTGAAAATTTTCGATTTTGGTCGTGACGTCACTCTGCCTTATAAACTGAAAAACAACTTACCTGATTGGTCGATTATTCGCACTGTGATTGGCGCAGCAGCGTAGCTAAAGTTAGCTAAGAAATCAGCCAATTAGAAGCTGAGATTTCGTAAGGAGGCGGAGTTTTTGCGCACGGCACTCAAGATTGTGACGTAGCTAGCTAAGAAAATTTTCTGAACCAACCGATGAGAAGTTGACCTTTACCAAAAAGTTGACGAGATTGATGACCTTTAACATAAGTGCTTAAGCTGAAGAAATAACGTTGTTCTGAGGAAATCTAAGTTGATTTCTTAAATAAAATCCAAAAATATTCTCAGGTTAGACGTTTCTGACTAAAGTTGTCAGTGACCTTTATAAGAAAAAAGTTCTGAAAGAAAAAGTGAGCTTTAACGCGACGGAGTAAGCTTTCAAGCCGAAACAGTGGGAAATAAGCTAGATTTTGCAATAAGGAGTGACCTTTAAAAGGGACTTAGTCAAATTTTTTCAAAGAAAAGTGACCTCTAGGAAAGACTTAGCTCCTTTTGAGGCAGAGTGACCTTTAGCAAAGCTGAGCTGATAAAAACGAAGGTGACCTTTAGGACAGCGCTTGTTTCTGTTTACGTGAAAAGGGCTTACGTAGCTAAAACTAACACACGTGTCAGAAACATTATTAGCATCGTCCAAGTTATCCGATCATCAATAAACCCAAAGACATGGATCAAGATACAGACGGTAATGAACCGGTCTCAGCGGGTAGTCAGAGAGAACGGTCAGAAAACCCTTACGAGCGGAAATTAAAGCCGTTCACACGTCCAGTGGAACATGAAAGAGCAACTCGAGCTCAGAAGACCTTTGGGAGGAAGGACACCAAAGGTTCAGAAGCCACATACCAAAAGGCTCTGAAGGAAACCTTGAACAAAGAGAGCTCGAGTGACGGAAGTCAAAACTCTGGACGGCACGCCGACGACGGCACGGTAGACCAGTCAAAGGTCACCGAAGAGAAAACGGCTACGGATGGACAGAATAAAGATGACTTGAAGGCCGAGACCGGAGGAATGGCACGGTCGGCCGAAGTGGTCAAAGAGGAAAACGCGGATTTAGTTGAGAAGGGAAACGACGAAGTCAGTCAAAAGGTCACCGAAGGGGGGTGATGCCGTCAACAGCAATCAGCTGTCAGACGAGAAAAAGGTCGACCAGGACGACCTTTCGGATAACTCATTGTTTTCGAAAGACTTGCTGGATGAGAATGGTACCAGCCCTATGTCAAATGATAAGTTCTACACCGACGACGAAGATGAGACGACGGTACAGATGTCATTCCACACTGCAATGAAGCAAGCTGACTTGGCAGGTGGAATAATAAAAATGACCTCCAAAGAAAAACTGGAAGAGACCTTCGAGGGGAACGGCGTCAGGAAGGGCTGACAATGGAAGGTCACCAACACCTCCCACATCGAACGAAGCAAAACAGCGGATCAGAGATCTAGAAAAGCTTCTCGATGAAAAGGAAGAGCAAGCATTTGCTGCCGTACGAGAACAACGAAACAAAACTATTGAAGTTGAAGCAAGAGTATTCCAATTGGAACAGGAAAAGGTCACGCTGGAAGAAGAAGCAACACAATGGAAGATCAAATACGTTGCCCAGAGACAAGCTGCGGAAGAGCTGAAGAAAATGGTAGACGATAAGGATATGGAAGGAATCCTCGCAGCAGAGGACCTCAACAACAGTTTCTCCGAAGAATCAGCCGAAAGGTCACGGGAGATAGCAGAACTGAAAAATGAGCGTGACCTTTTGCAGTCAAAGGTCAAAGAGGCCGAGAAAAAGCGTGACGAAAGTTTAGCAAATGCGACAAAGTTCACCGTAAAGATATCCAGTCTGACAGCAGACATCACAAAATTAAAGGATGACCTTAAATTGCGAGAAGAGAGCATTAAGACGCTGCAGACGGAACTACAAGAAAGGAAGAGGAAACAAAGTGAAGCAGAGAGCCAGAGAGATCAAGCCGCACAGAAGCTTCTCGAGCTGGCAGGGACGACAAAAAACGAAAGCAAAAGACTGAACGACGAAATCGAAAGTCAAAAGAAAGAAGTAAAGAAGTGGTCAACCTCGGCACAACAGAGTGACGAACGGGTCACTGTGCTAGAGACTCAGAATAGAGAAGGGCAATTGAAAATTGAAAACCAAAAAGAGGAAATCACTAAACTAAGCAATGAATTGGTAGGAATGGCCACCACAATAATGGAAAAGGATGATAAAATTAATGAGCTGGAAGCCCAATTGAAGACAGTCGAAGAGGAATGCGGAGCGAGAGGAAGGACCCTCATATCTCGGGCGGACCAAATCACTCGACTGCAAGCAGAAGCGGAAATTCTGAAGGAAGCAAAGAAGGACCTCGATAAGACCCTCGATCAAAGGGCAAGCACAATTATCGAGCAGATGAAAAAGGTCACCGAAGCAAACGAGAGTTACGAGAAGCTAAGAAAGGATGCAAATGATTTGGTCAAGGTATACCGACAGATAGACTCGTTGAACAAAACGCTCCAAGAGGAAATCAAAGCGCTTAAAAACTCAGCAAAAGCAAAAGAAGAGGAAACAACTAAACAGCACTTAAAGGAGCCGAAACGGATAGAGTCTCCGCCCCCTGGATACGGTGAAGTCCACACGGTCGAAGGCAGCTTCCATTTCGAAGCACCCATAAAGACTGGAATGGGCAGAACTGACGACCACGATAAAGAAAAGGTCAAAAGGAAGACACCGAGTCGGCGAAGGGGCACTCGGGACCGAACGGCGGTGGTAATTCAAAGCAGCAAAAATCAACGTACGATGATATACCAGAAGAAACCATCGTTTATAAATCCGACTACCGCCTAGATGATCGGGAAGACCCACGAGATCGCCAAAACGAGCAGGAAAGGGTAGCTCGTGAAGAAGAGAGGCGAGAAAGAGAACACCGCGCGGAATGCCACGCTGAAGCACATGACTCCGTCGCGAAGAAAGGGAATTCAGAGGGATCATGAGAGCCATGTCCCGGAAATCCGCACTGATTGACTTCAATGGCAACCGAGAAGCCTTACTCGGTTGGATCCGTCAGGTCAAGGAGACTCAGAAGACGTATGACCTTTCTGATGCAGCAATGATGCTGGAAGTCGCCAACGCAGTCAAAGGGACGCGAAGGCTTGGTTTGATGCGGAAAGAGAAATCGACGATGAGGAAGAGGCAGACGAACTAACCGTCGATGAATGGATGACAAAGTTCAAAGAACATTTTGGCGATCGTGACGAAGGGGTCAACGCCTTAAGGGAAGCTATGACAAGAAAGTTTGAGACCGGCAAGGAAACGCTTGATCAATTTTATCAAGCGATCATGCGCTTCAAATCGAAACGGGTCATCACAGAAAAGCAGGCCATCGGATTCCTCATCCAAGGATGTAAAACGACAGTGACCTTTATAAGGCACTTCGAGCACAAAATTCCATAACCCCATGGACATCAAGGAATTCTTCCGCACATGGTCGACCGGAGAAGAAAAGTATAAGGTCACGAGAGGTAACCGAACCCAAGATGACTGCGTTATAATTCGATCAGGTCAGATCGAAGAAGTCGCGAATGGGCGACAAAACCAGTCATGCCCGGCGCCGGTGCCAGGATACAATATGGAATTCCCGCCTCTAGGCACTCAAGAAGTGACCTTTGGCAACGGTCGAAATGAAGGTCAAGTATCGTACGCGACGATCGCGGCGATACAAACAGCTGTTCAAGAAGTAGCCAAGCCTGCGATCGCGGCGATCCAAGCATCAGCTCAGCAAGCGGCAAGGCCGAAACAGAATCCACAAGGAAACGCCCTGAATGGAGGGCTTGGCGGTCAAGGAATGGCTCAGGTAAATCCAGGCTTCGCTGGCCAGGGATTTAATGGTGGCGGAAGAAACCAGGGAAACTGCCGACCGAACCGAGGACAGGGAAATCAAGGACCACGATACGGGTCGCGAATGGAGCGCCTGTTCACCATGATTGACGGATGGGTAATAAATAATGCGCTGACATGCCAGAATTGCATGTACGGCAATCACTATACGCAAGCGTGCTCATTCGCGGGCGTACCATGGAACCAAAACCCAAATCGAGTTGTATATGAAGAATGGTTGATGTTGCGTAATAATCATGGTGGATGGCGCAACGCGATGGCAAACGGATATGTGCCACAGTCACGACAAGGTGGGCAGTATGCTGGCCAAGGTGGTCAAGGGAACGTCGGTGGTCAAGGCGGCCAAGGGAATTTTGCCGGTCAAGGTGGCCAGGGCAATTTTGGAAACCAAGGTGGCGGCCAGGGCAACTTCGCCGGTCAAGGTGGCCAGGGCGGAGGATACGGTCAGAACGGCCCAGTCCGAGGAGGCTTCAGAGGAAGGGGCAGAGGCTTCGGCCGCGGAGGTAACCGTGGTTACGGCTTTGCCGGCCCGGGCCAAGGAGGCGGTAACGGAAACTTTGGTGGTCAAGGTGGCCAGTGGAACAACGGAGGTGGTCAAGGTGGCCAGAACTACGGTGGTCAAGGTGGCCAGAATTTCGGAGGTCAAGGTGGCCAGGATTACGGCGGAGGCCAAGGTGGCCAATGGAATGGCGGAGGCCAAGGAAACTTTGGCGGTCAAGGTGGCCAATGGAATGGCGGTGGTCAAGGTGGCTACCAGCAGCAAGGAGGCTTCGGCGGGCAGCAGGGCGGCTTCGCCGGTGGAGGCCAGAACGGTTTTGGTCAGCAAGGCGGAGGATTTAACTTCGCCCCGGCGAATGGTGCCGGCCAGGCGCAAGGTGCGCCGCAGCAGGGCTTGAATCAGGGAAACGCCCAAGGTCAGTAGGCGCCGGTGAGCCTACTGATCGCCCGGAACCGAAACCACCGGATATAGAGAAGCAAGGTGCTCCGCTGCAGGCAAGGACCGCAGCGCGAAAGGGATGCTGCGAAAGTAACGCAAAGATACGGAAAAGAAATCCGAAAGTTCGAGAAAGTAACTCGAAATCGAGCGAAGGGGCTCAGAAAGGTGATGGCAAGGCTATCAAAAGATTACCGCAAGGACGGAAGAATTTGACCGAAAGGTCACCGCAGAAAGTAACTGCGGGAGGTCAAGAAAGTAACTTGACTCAACCGGGGCTGACCGAAAGGTCACCGCAGAAAGTAACTGCGGGGAACAGGGTTGACGGAAGGGCCTCAACTCTGCATCCGGGACAGCAGAAAGTAACTGCAAATCAAGAAAGTCACGAAAGTAACGTGACGCTGCAAGGACAGCAGACCGAAAGGTCACCGCGGAAAGCATTCGCGAGGAAGAGTGAAGCTACTCTGCGAAAGACGCAAGCGGAAATCTCAAGCGAGGAGGATGATGAGACACATCACGCGAGATTTCGAAATTTCGTCGAAAAGAAGTTTGAAGAAGACGGAATAACTATAACGATGCAACAAACGCATGAAGGGGGTCCGGATAAACCGAGATTTCTGGAGCATATGAAGAAAACACTCCAAGAGAGAAAAGCTGCTGAGAAAGGTCACGGAAGGGCCGTGACAGCGCAAGGAGCGCAAGAGACCGAAAGGTCACCTCAAGAGAGAGCTGAAGAAGTGAAAGGTCATGAGAGACAGCCAGTGCAACAGACTCAGAAATCACTGAATGAGAAAGGTCACGGTGAAGTCGCCGATGAACCGAAAGGTCAAGAAAGTAACTTGACTCTGCGAATGGCGCAGCAAACAGTGAAACAGAGCGAAGGGGCACAGCAAATCTCAGACGACTCTCTTGATTCAGCAAATAAGTTGCAGCAAAAGATGGAGTGGCAAAAAGTTGCTTATCGGCCGAATGGACGGCACGGCATGTGGAAACCAGTTCCTCCACCACAAAATACGAGACTTTCCAGAGAAGCTTACTGGGAAGAAAGAGAAAGACATGACTGGTGGATGAGAAAGCATCTCGAGGAACAAGTAAAAGCGGCACACCCGAAAGTACAAGAGTATTGGAAAGAGAAAGTCCAATGTGACGAAAATAACCGCCAGTTTCGAGAGCGGATTGAGAAGGGTGAATTACCGCCTCAGTATGGTGAAAAAGTGCCTTTACAAAGGTCAACAAATGGCGGATTTTTCATGTCTAGACCACAAAGGTCACCGGACTTAGCGCAAACTCCGAAGAAAGGGAAGTCATACGATATGACTGAAGCAATCCGGAATGACATCGAAAGGTCACCGCCCAGAACTGACGGGATGTCATCTCAGATTGATCCAACTCGCACCAACAACGAAGTTGCGAAGAAGATTACAGATTGGATGAAAGAGAACGACCATAAGATGGTTGTGTACGAAAGGTCACCAGACGAATTGAAAAAGGGAGAAGATGACGAGATGACCCTTGCAGACGAAATTACGCAAGAGATAATGGAAAAACTGCAAGAAAAGCCGTCCAAAGACGTGCGCAATAAAAGGTCACAATACGAAGTTATTGCGCAAGTAATAAAAGGTCACGAAACTCCCTACGCACAAGAGAAGGGGTTAATGTGCGAAGTGGCAAAGGCCACGGGCAAAGAAGTCACCGCGAAAGAGCAGACGAATGCCTTACCGAAATCAAAACGGATCGAAAAGTTCTCAGATGTGCGACCCGACGTACCGAAACGGATAGATCGTTGGAGCTCAAAAGGTCTGATAGAGAGCAAGCATGCTGCACCGATCCCTGTCAAATGTCGAATAAGAGTCTTGAAACTCGAAGACGGAAACTTACCGAAACGGATTGAAGCCTACACGCACGAAGTCAAAGTGGGCAACAAAAAGGTCATGGCGATGCTTGACACTGGCGCAGAGACGTCTTTGATTTGCCAACAGTTTTGTGAACGGAATGGCCTTCACATTTTACCGCTCCCGCCAAGAAGGACGGTGATGATCAAAGGGATCAGCGGAACGTCAGGTTTTCAAGTAACGCATTACTGCGTCGCACCAGTGACTTTAAGAAAGAAAACGAGTCAACACTCGTTCTACGTCAGACCAGCGTCAGACGATGTCCAAGTCCTACTGGGATTCGACTTCCTCGCAAAGAAATTCATCCTGATAGACGGGGATGACGAGGAAGAACGAGAAACTGAAGCTGAAGACGATGAGCCGAAATCATCCGCAAAAGTTAATGCAGGAAAGGTCACCGAACTTCAACCAAGAAATAATTCGGGGCAAATGGCTATCCCAGTACCAGAGGCACAGGGATCGAAAGATAATAAACAAACCGAGAATGGTGAAAGGCTAATCCCAGTACCAGAGGCACGGGGATTAGAAAAGGCCGAAAAGAACAAAAGGTCACCAAAATCAAAAGGAAAACAAAGGTCACCAACGATGGAACAAATCAAGATTATGCAAGCAGAAGCGCTGATTGCAAAGAAACAGTCGCTAGTGCCTGGATTGGAGTGGTCAAAGCTAATCCCAGTACCAGAGGCACCGGGCACGAGAATGGTTGGGCCCAGGAAAGAGCCTGGACTTATGAATAGCGACGAAAGAGCATTATTCTCGGAAATACGAGACCAGGCCAGAAAGCAACTGGATACGAAGAAAGCAGAACATGGTTCTCAGCATACTTTCGAACCACGTACTGCTGATGAGAACCGAAATAAAGTAAGAGAGCGGGTTAGAGGTCGAGACACGCGCCTGCACAAAGACGTAGCAGAGAGTAGGCGTCGTCTTACTTCCGAACCACGCTCTGTAGACGAAGAAATTGAAGTTGTCGAGGTATCCTCAGGAGATAGCGTAATTGAAATTGAAGGGGAAGATGAATGGACAGATACCGACTCTGGAGAGGCGAGTAATCGTGCTATCGTCCGCCCCGAACCGAGACAACGGATGCCGGAAGGGGAAAACCGCGTCGTTTCACGCAAACCAAGAGAATGGACTGCGGAAGAGAGAGCAACCTCTTGCCATCATGATTGGCACGACAGCGATGACCTTTCAATAGCACGACCTCAAGAAAGATGTGCGAAATGCATGCAAGAAATGACGCAAGATGACCTTTCGGAATGGCCGAAATGTAATGCGGCAATCGCACGTCATAAGAGACAAGAAGATAAAGAGGTCAAATCAATCGTGAGGACACTCCCCATGCCAGAGTTGCCAAAAGCAACTTACCTCTGGCAATGTTATCGAGAATGGTTATCATTAGTGAAGAACTACATCATCTCCAGAGGAAAGTGGCTCCATCATTGGCAGCAAGAAGCTGATAACTTTATTCCTGAAAAAGCGGATAAAAGCGACCCGTGGTATACAAACCCAATTACGAAGCTCGACAGAGAAAGGCGACGAGCAAGGGAAGAAAATGAAATATGGGAACAAGCTAGGGTTGACTTATTCTGGGAATTCAGAGTTAACTACTTATGGAAAGGTCAAGGAAGAACAGTCATTTTCCCAATCGGACTCGGCACAGTAGTGTACGAGCTGTTTGACCTTTACCAGGCTTGCCTCAAGAAAGGGAACCTAAGAGAATGGAATAAACAATGGGGCAAAATCCTCGAAGAAGTTCCGATATTCACAGGAGAAGTACCAGAACTACAAGTCTCAAGAAAAAGACGGGCACCCGGGCCATTTGGTTACCCAGGAAAGAAAAAGGTGACCTTTGCACCAGATCCAGACGGAGTTGAGTACCCCGAACGAGGCGGCGATACTTGGTGCATGTATGAAACAATACCGAGTAACGACTGGATCACAGAAGAGCTGATGGCAAACTGTGTCTTCATCGGAGAAAAGAGACCTAAAGGTCCAGGCACAAGCGCCGGAGAAGAAAAGAGCAAAGAAAACGGCACAAGCGCCGAAGAAATACAAGATAAGGAGCAAGAAATCAGCACAAGCGCTGTTCAAGAAAACGGCACAGGCGCCGAAGAAGAAGAACCTACGCACACAGCGTACGAGCTGGCTCAGATGATCAAGGAACTGAACCAAGCGATACGGGATGAAGAAAACGGAATCCCGGTAACAGAGGCAAAAAAGGCTCAAATGTCCCCGAAAGAGAAAAAGGCAGCAGCGTTAGTTGGATCATTGCAAAGGTCACTCGGCAACGGCGAGGAACGACCACCTACCAAGAAGAATGAAAGGTCACTAAACGCAATGCTGGAAGAAAAAGAGCCGGAAAGGTCAGTTCCAAAAGTTGACGAAAGGTCACCCGAAACTGGTGAGGAAGGGCCGCCAGTCGAAAAAGCAGAAAGGTCACGGAATGTCGCTCAAGCGAATGATAGCTCAGAGGACGACGAAAAGGATAGGTCACGAGCAAGAATTCGCGCAACAAGAGCAAATCCAAGGATAGCCGCACGAAATGGACGAAAGTCCAAGGAAACGGACAAACCTCTGCCCGAAAAACAAAAATCGAAAAAACTTAGCGCTTCCAAGGATAAAGATGATGACCTTTCAACAGAAAGTGAAGACGAAGGCGTCGACGAGCGACCGATTGAGAAAAGGAGCAAAGGTCAAGAGCTTGAAGCTAACAATAGCAGCGAATCTGACTCGGAATTTTCGAGTACAAGTGACAACTCAACCACCTCTGAAGATTCGGGAGTGAATGACCTTTCGGATCAAGAAGATCCGCTCGATCTTGACGAAGATGACGAAAAGAATGAAGAACAAGAGAAAGAGATCATTGTTCGAAGGATCAAAGTGCAGAGAGCAAGAATCCCAGAAGGAGCAATCAAAGTTTACAGCGACCAGCGGGTCAAGTTAAGACCAAACTTGGCACGCGTGTAAAGGTCAAGATGGGAGCTCACGTACCGCGGAATCAGAAGCTGATGTACACGGCAACGCCCCAAAAAGATAACGAAGTCCGACCGAGAACGGGAGTCACGGACCATAACGGCACGCGATTTGAAATCGTTATCGAAAATCGGAGCAAAAGCCGAAAGACCGTAAGGAAGGGCCAATTTCTCGGTTACGTAGAACATTACGAACACCTAGAGAATGTAAAGGTCAACTCGGCTACCGTCGTGAAAAACATCCTTGAAGATCCCGAAGTGGACGCAAAGACGAAAGAAGAATTGAACGACATCATTGAAAGATTAAAGTTAGGACCAGACCTAACCGAAGAACAAAAGAATGATGTGAGAAACGCATTTTGGGAATTCTGGAAAGTCCTCCCAACGTCAAAGCAACCGTACGGCGATGTCAAAGGAGTAACGCACACTATTGACACAGCCGACGCAAAACCGATTAAATGCAACCCGGCAAGAACAAGCTGGAAAGGTCGCGAATTCATCACAAAGCACATCGAAGAGATGTTACAGCAAGATGTCATTGAACCATCCGATGCAGAATGGAGTTTTCCGGTCGTACTGGCCGCGAAGAAAAATGGTGATGGAACTATGGGAACAAGATTCTGCGTCAATTACATCCAGCTGAACAAGTTGACGAAAAAGAACAACTATCCACTGCCGAACCCGGATGAACTGCTTGACGCATGCGCGGGAAACAAGTATTACGGCAAGATGGATTTACAAAGTGGCTTTTGGCAGATCCCAATGGATCCAGCCTCGAAAGACAAGACGACCTTCGTCACGCAGGACGGAATGTTCCGCTTCAAAAGAATGCCTTTTGGAGTCTGCAATGGACCTGCGACCTTTCAACTTTGCATGGATAAAGTCTTGTCGAACGCAAAGCGAATGGGCTGCGTTTTCGGCTACATTGATGACGTGATCTTCGCAGGGAAGACCTGGGAGATCTTCATGCAGAACTTAAGGAATGTCCTTCAAAGTTTGGTCGACGCAGGCTTCACAATCAAGCCAACGAAATGCGAATTTGGCATGCGCGAAATGGGATTCCTGGGGCATATCCTCAGCGAGAATGGTATCAGAATGGATCCCGAAAAGGTCATGGCAGTTAACGGCCAAAAGAAACCGACAACTGAACGGCAGTTGAGGTCATTCCTAGGATTAGCGAATTATTACAGAAAGTTCATCCTTGGATACGCGCAAAAGACGGCGCATCTCTATGAATTGTTAAGACACGACAAGAACATCAAAAGAGATTGGTCAGCAGCCCATGACCAAGAATTCAATGACCTTAAAAATGCATTGTGCAAGGATCCAGTGCTGAGGAAGTTTGATCCAACAAAGCCGACAGTGATCGAGTGCGACGCATCGAAGGAAGGGCTAGGTGCGATTCTGTCCCAAGACGGACATCCCATTGCATACGCAAGTCGCGTTTTGCACGGAGCAGAAAAGAATTACGGAGTAACGGAATGGGAATGCCTGGCGGTAGTTTTCGCCGTCAGAAAGTTCAAGTCGTACATCGACTACTCCGAATTCACAGTGAGAACGGACCATAAAGCATTAACGAATCTCTTAAGGTCGGAGTCCAACAAGTCATGCATGAATCCCCGATTGACAAGATGGGCATTGGCACTTCAAGGTCACCGATTCAAGATCGAATACAAGCCGGGCAAATACTGCGACAACGCAGATGCCCTTTCAAGAGCGCCAATTGAAGGCCCAACTTGCAATGAAGAAGAGTATGATGAAATCCCAAACTTCGAAGATTACAAGAAAGAGCTCAACAGAGAAGAACCTCCGATTGAAGTTTGGCAACTCTTCGTACAATTAGCCGAAGCAAGGGAAGAAAGGCTAAAAGCCGATATGAGAAGGGTTATATCGGAAGAAATAGGAAATAACGATGCACGCTCAAGTATCAATGAAGCAGAGCGTAGTCGTCGCGTTACTTTCGAACCCCGCTCTGCTACCAAGATAAAGGTCAACAGAGTGATAAAGGAAGCTTCAAAACGAAGAGACAGAAAGGTCACGAAAGATGGTCAGAAAAGGGTAGACCAGAATGACCTCCGCGAAGCAGAAATTCTCTCCGAATACATTCCGGAAGAGTGTCCCATCAGGTTGCTGAGATTCACGAAGAGTATTGAGAAAGGTCACAAGCCTCTTCCGAGATGCAAGGTCATCAAAGACTGGAATGAACTCAGCACTGCAGTAGTCCGCATCGTTAATCTCCAAGGAGACGAAGAAGAAGAAGATGATACGAATTTGCAGTTGCGGAACAAGCAGCTTAAAGATCCGCACTTAGCAATGATCATCGATGAATTGGAGCACCTGCAAGATGCAGATAAAAGGTCAAAGTTCGAGACGCATTATCAGTTATGGAATGGCATACTGTATCGCGTCAAAGACCAGAAAGGAAGACTTGAAAGGACATACGTTGTACCGCTGCAAATGAGAAGGGCTATCATCCATGCATTGCATGATGAAAAAGCAGCAGGTCACCTTGGTTTCGAAAAGACGTTGGCTGCGATCCGGCTCAGATACTACTGGGACCGTATGAGCACGGATGTGAAGAACTACATCCTCGCTTGCCAAGGATGCCAGTTCATAAAGACGCCAAGGAAATGTCCACCTGGAAAGCTCCAAGAGATAAAAGTCGGTCATCCATTCTTCAGAGTCTATGCGGACTTGAAGGGACCATTGCTCCCAACGAAGAAAAGAGGATACAAGTATATTGCGGTATTCATCGACCAGCTGACGAAGTATGTCATAGCGGAGCCAATGAAAACAGCTACCGCAAAAGAATTCGCAAAAGTCTTTGTGAAGCACGTAATCTTGGTGCACGGAGCGCCCCATATCCTCCACACGGATCGCGGAAGACATTTCACCGCAGAAGTACTGAAAAAGGTCACCAACGTGTTCAAAATCAAACACACGTTTGGAACAGCATACCATCCTGAAGGTCAAGGACAAGTTGAAAGACAGATGCAGACCATCAGCGATGGATTGTCGCAATACCTGAAAGCGGGAAATGAGAGGAAGTTCAACAAGTATCTTCCCTACGTCATATCGGCAATGAACCGTGCAGTACATGCAACGACGGGATACTCAGCGTACTACATGCTTCACGGGAGAGAAATGACCATGCCAGAAGACGTAGTGACGAAGACGAACGTTCCCGACGATTATGGTGCACCAGACGAATGGGTCGAAACAATGAAAAGGAATTTGACCTTTTCAGAAGAAGTGGCGAAGTGCAACATCAAAGATGCTTACGAAAAGCACGCGGAAATCTACAACAAGAAGAAGTCAGAGCCGCAATTCAAAGTCGGAGATCGAGTCTTGATTAGACTCCCGAAAGATACAAAGCAAGGAAACAAGGAAAATCAATCCGACTTCAAGAATAAATACGAAAAAGTATGGAAGATCCTCAGTTTTCCGAGACCGAACGAAGTCGAAGTCATCGAGCAAGATGCGGTGAAGGAACCGGATTTACGAGTCGTTTCGGTGGATCGTCTGAAACCGTGGCATCCACCGTTACCGGTTCAGAAAGGTCAAGCTGAAAGGGCAGCGTCGGAAATAACTGAGAAAGGTCATGAAAGCGAGCTCGATCCTCAAGCTCAAAGACGTAGTCGTCATACTTCCGAACCACGCTCTGTACCAAAAGAGGCAGAAGAGCCAAAAGAGGCAGAAGAGCCAAAAGAGGCGGAAGAGCCAGTTAAGAAAAAGAGAGGAAGAAAGAAGAAAGAGAACAAAGATTTCGAAACACCAGTGACAATGAAGTTGAATCAAGACGCAGGAAATCTTGAAGCAGAGGAAATGGATGAGTCTGCTCAGGAAATTGCAGAGCGTAATTCTCGAGATACTTTCGAACCATGCTCCGCTACTAATGTAAGCGATAATCTTTTAAGCGCAGAGCATGGATCTCAAGTGGCGCCTAATTCAAAGCTTACTTTCGAACCACGCTCTCAAGTAGCAGAGCATGCTCCTAAAGATACTTTCGAACCACGCTCTGCCACCAACGGCAAGAATGACCTTTCAAGAGCGGAACAGATAAAAGCCGTCAAAGAACAAGCCAACCAACTTGGCCAACGGATCGCAAACGAGATTGAAAAGCGAAAGGTCAAGAAACTAAAGAAAACTCCGAAGCCGACTCCAGAACAAATTCTGAGAGGGGAAGTCCAAGATGAAGACGAAACCGACAAAGCATTACTTGATCGGATAACTAAAGGACGAAAACAAATAAACCCGAAAATCAGGCTTATAGGAGTTTATGATATTATGACTGGAAGTTGGGACGGCGTAAAGGTCATCAGAAATAAACCTGCTAATCGGAGTCATTTTCGTTGTCGTAGTAGGGTTGTTTAGCGATAAGCTGAAGAATGGAAGGTCAAGGCGGCAGAAGCTATTGGAACCCGGGAACGCCGTCATCGACGAGCGGAACGATTCAGGACCCGGACTTGTATGACGATTCAATGAATACGGAGGGAACATATGAAGGGGGATACGACCCATCTACTACGTATCAACAATCCGACGTGGGAATGAGTTCGAACACGTGGGGGACTTACGGCACGCAGGTCGGGCCCCAAGGGCAAATGATGCCGAATCAGATGATGCCAAACCAGATGATGCCGAATCAAATGATGCCAAATCAGATGATGCCGAACCAAGGAATGATGGGACAGAACTTCCCATTCCAGCAATTCCCACAGATGTACGGCCAAAATATGCCCATGATGAACCAGGGTCAACCGATGCAAGGTCAGTTCGGATATGGCGGAATGGCCCCATTTCCGAACCAAATGCAGGGATTCCCAAATCAGATGCAGGGATTTAACCCTCAGCAAGGCCAAGGGCAATTTCGGACACCGAAACCGTCAAGAGGTCAACGTTACCCGGGAGACAGACAAAATACACCGCGAAGGGGCGGTCAGTCATCTACTCCGAGGGCGTCAACGAGTGGCCAGGGAACGAGAATGGAGATCCCGTCGCTCACACCAGTCCGAATCCACTCGCCAAGATCGACTGGAAGTATTCCGTGGGCAGTGTTAAATGCACCCAGATTTTACGATCCGATCACAGAAACGGATCCGCAGTACAATATTATATTGGATCCGAAGGTCACCCTCACAGAGGAAGAAAAGAAGGCCGTAATGGAGTTCAACGAAAAATGTCGCGAGTTCGTCCAACTCCATAACGAAATTAATGAAAATCAAGACCAGTATAGGACGGCCCGAAGAACTTATAAGATAACCAGGGGAACCCACCTCCACATGAAATTGGATAAACATGAGGCGGAAGAGTTGAGAAAAGAAAGAGGTGTTGAAATCAGAACACTGAAGAACAGTAATCCAGTGTTGCGCAACAGGGAATGGCCAAGCGCAGTAAAGACGATACTGATCTTCATGAACCTTATCCCCCCGGAACCAAAAGAAGAGGAACAGGAAAGAGGAGTTAAAACTCCAGCTGAAGAAAGCCCTACTACGGAAAAACCCACGGCAAAGAGAACGAGGAATGACCCGTTTCAGCCTCCGAGTGATCCGTTAGTAACTAGGGAAAGAGAACTGTTGAGAGAAAGGGATAAACTCGACAGAGAAATCATGGAATTGAGGTCTCGCACGACATCGGTGGTGCATTCAGGATCATCACGTGCCAGTCCGGCGAGAGAAACTCAATCAAAACTGAAATATGAAAAAGGTCAACTCCCGGTGGAGGAAGGTCACACCGGTCAGGAAGAGAAACTGAAAGGTCACACCGGTCAGACAGAAAAACCTAAAGGTCATTCTGGCGCGAGCACGCGAAGGGGCGCAGCTCGAGAAACGAAATGTAGATCGCACACCAGAGTTTTCCGGCTTAAAGATAAAACGGAAGGAGTAGTCAGTGTATTTCTGGTCCATAGAGACACTGATCAACCAATTCCATCAATGGGGGAAGGAGCTGACCAAGCCGCATACCAGCTGATGTGCAGAGAAGCCAGCGATGCCGCAGAAGCAGCGATTGGTGAACTCGCTAAGTCAGAACGGAATAACCCGACCATGATAGGGAGAATCCTTAGGGATTTGCTGCGAGATATCGCGTTCAAAGAAAAAGCAAACATCATGGTTACGATTGATGCGAAGGGCAAGATGGAGAGACAACTTTATAACCCGCAAGGCGAAAAGATTGATATGCTCTCGCATGGAGCATATCCGGCGTCAGGTGCGAAGGGGCACGAGGCGGAAGAAGAAGGAGAATGGGAAGAAGATGTAGAAGATGAAGAAAACCCGCCATACAGAGAGACGGTGTGCAGATGTCTAAAGGTCAACTATCACATGGCGGACGGAGATGAGGGATACGTCCACGGTTTTGTCATTGACCCGACGACCTATATGCCGATCCCGACAGCAGGAACGAATGCGACTCCTCAAGAAATTGAATGGCAAACACAGAAGTCGTATAGTGACCTTAATAAAATGCTCAATCTCCTGCCAGAGGACCAGCGGAATGACACAGCCGCGAATATACAGGCAGTGATGAGTATCCTCAGGCACAGGGCTGAAGAGGACCGAGCCTATTTGGTAATCTTTTGGAAAGATGACGAAGGAAAGTGGAAATCACTCTTCGACTCCAAGGGCAAAGGGCTCTATTTTCCGGAAAACTTCCAATTTAATCCGACGGCGGAAGAGCACATTAAATATTACTCTGGTGAACCGCCGGCCCAAGCCGAAGCCATGGAGACTCAAGAAGAAATCGATAGGGGATCACCGTGTCGACGCATCGACTATAAATTCATGAATCAAGAAGGAAGAGAAGGGATCCTCAGAATCGAAGTGGTCGATCCTCAGACGGGACAAATGGTGTCAAACGCAGGCTTCACTCCAGAAGAGGAAGAAGAGGAAACATCAAAACTCATGCAAGAGGTGGAGCAAGTACTGCAGGTCCTGCCGCAAGAGGAAGAGCGAGAAGAATTTGAAGCCATAACAGAAGTATTGGTTAACGTCATGATGCCAAGAGCACGCCAGGATGGGGCATACATGCGCTTGACCCACATTGACCCTTTCCACGGAGAAGTGTACAAGCAACTTTACACTTCGAGAGGCGAGACGCTGACTAGATTGTCGGGGGCGAAAAAGGTCAAGAAACCGGCTGAGAAGGGTCAGCCTGAGCAAATTAAAGCTGAAGAGAAAGGTCATCAAGAGAAGAAAGAAACGAAGGGTCAAAGGACTAAGGACAGATCGCGAGAACGAGAGGTCAAGAAAGAAGAACAGTTGACTCCCGTAAGAAGCGCCGAACGGGTCAAGGCGATAATTACAGGAGAAGTCCCACCGCATTCATGCGCTGACCCTAAATGCGAAAGATGCCGGAAGGAGGCAAAAGAAAAGAAGGAGGAAAAGGAAAAGAAAGCGGAAAAGGAGAAGAAAATGAAGCCACCAAAAAGTACGGCACGAGAAGGCAGCGCCGGAAATACGTTTGTCAAACAGCCTAAATTACTGGGGGTTATGACAAAGAAAAGAGAGAAACCGGAGTCGGACTCTGAACCAGAACAGCTGTCTATCGATGCTAAAGCAAGTTCATCGCAAGCTGAAACCGAAGACGAGACGGATAAAGGTCACTCACGTAAAGTGATGGCGGACGCGATGACGATGCAGCCGGTATACGCATCCACAATGAAAGAACGTAAAGACAAAGCGGACAAAGAGAAGAAGAGAAGGGATACTTCGGTGGAGTCGGCGAAATCCGAAATTAGCATTGCATCATCAAAGTCATCGTCGAAACAGACAAAGAAAGGTCAGAAGGACACAAGAAAGTCTGACCCCAGTTTAGCAGACTATATGGATGCTCAGAAGAAACCAAAGGTGACTGCAAAGAACAGCCTCATCGGAAGGGTCGATGCAGCTGACATCCTGAACTGGAAACCTGTCGAAGGGGACAGCGAACTGGACTATACAGACGATGAATATGACGATCGCTTCTTTGTCTGCGAAATGAATGACGAAATAACGATTGAAGAAATTGACGAAATCCTCATCGGAGCGACAGCAGATTGGGGGAAAGCGACAAGATCAGTTACGTCAAAGTTCAGGAAGGACGTGAAAAATTATTGCGCCGAGACCAATAAGAGACTGCCAGAGAGCAAGTATAACGCCGTCCTGGAATACGCAAGGAGCACGGGAAAAGTTCTCCAGAAACACCCGAAATACGGCAACAAAGCGAAGCTGTATATTACAGGAAACAATAACGAAAGGAAGTTGGCGACCGCGAACGCGGATATCCGAGAACGGATCGAACGCGCCATCATCGGAATGTGCAGCCCGATGGGTACGACGAAACACCGTATGGCCCAGTTTATCAATGGAGTCTGGAGCAAAGAGAAGGGAAATGCTTCAGATATTGAAAGGTCACTCGGAAGACCATTGAAACAGATGGTCGAGGAAAAGAAGCTCCACACAACGAATCCCCATAAAGGCGTGACAATCAGATACAGCTCCATAAACGCTGTACCAGAAGAATTGAGAGAGTACAAGACAGAAGAAACAAGTGAAGATACCACCAAGATAGTGGACCCGAGACTCGATGCGGAAAGGCCCATTTTGAGTCAGATCAAGCTAGATAGCGGTCAACCAGCAACCTCATCGAAGAAAGCAAAAGAAGGACAAGAAGAAGAAGCGATGGTCGTCGAAGAAAAGGTCATTGAGGAAAAAGAGACAGAAACGGTAGAGAAGGGTATACCGACACTGCATGCACCAAAATCAGCTGAGGAGGCGATCGCCCTCGTGGGACCTCCGAAACCAATGTCAGTCCCGGAAGCACTAGCGGCAGTAAGAAGCCAAAGGGCAAGCGGTGGATCCAGCTCGGTAACAGATGTTCAGAAGATCCATCGAGCAACAACACCACTGACACCGCTGAGAGTTGCGCACGAAAAGGCGACGCAAGGCAAAGAAGACGCGAAAGGTCAAGCCGCTCAGGACACAACGAAAGGTCACCAAACTTCAGCTTCAGGGGAGCAAGGTCACCCGAGCTCGAGTCAAGGCAATCCGGCTCCGTCATCAGTACCGCAACCACCGAAAGAGGTGCCACATCAAGCGCAACCTTCACCAAAAGTAGAAAAAGAACAACCTTTCGAATTATTGGAAGAGGATATCGTCGACGGCAAACCAAGTTATATGATTGGTGATGACCTTTCTCAAACCAACGTCCCGTGGATGATGATTTGCGCTGCGATTGGTGCAGTTCCGTCAAGAGAAATGGATAAGACGGAAATCGCTAAAGCAGTTAGCGACGCCGGAATCACCAGGACACAAGTCAATAAAATCATGAAAAGGGCATACAAGGAAGGGAAAATCGGTGTGAAATACACAAATACGAATATGCCGATTCATTACATCCCTCCGGTTGAAGATCAACGAAAGCAGAGGCCGAAGCCAGGTCCCCAAGCGTGGAAAGATGCCCTGACCAAAGATGCTCTGCAGAATATCGGTGGAACCAATGGGGTTACGCAAGAAGATGTGTCCAATTATATGGCGGTCCAATACGACTCTGGTCAGGAAAACATGAACGGAGATCGATTCAAAATCCAGAACGCACTGGATAGCCTGGTCAAAGACGGAACTCTCAGAACATGGAAGAGGAATGGAATCGACCGTTATGACTGGATCGCAAAGGCATAAAGAAAGAATAAGTGTGGGAGGAAGGTCCACCACACAAGATGAAGAAACAGAATCAGAAAAGACAAGCAAAGGAGCAGACCGTAGTTCTCAGATTACTTTCGAACCACACTCTGCAAGAAGAGTTGAATTAGCGAATGGGCTAAAGTACTTAGCGAATGGGCTAAGATGAGAAAGGTCACATAGACAGTTGAAAAGGGTTTAGTCAAAGAAGGATGGCAAAGGTCATCGTGAAAGAGCAGCGAAAAGTCTCAGCTCAGCACTGAATAGCCTAGTTATCATAGGCGTAAACTAGGCGTTGAGAAGGGTTAACGTAAAGGCCATAGCATTATATTGTTTGAGATTGCAGGTTGAAAAGGTCAAAATGGCTGAACGGAGCCAACCTAACCAGAATGCGGCGAAAAGGGCCAAAGACCAGCAATAAAGAAGGTGACCGGAGATCCTCTGACGAATTACAATGAGGACTGCCCAGATTGCAAGCGGAATAACATCCTGTCGAACGAACGATTCCCATGCTGGCTTTGTGTGGTCGCAGTACCAAACCAAGCAGTGGTAGTACCAGAAGAGGCGAGAAGGGGTAACCTCGATGTGTTCCGACATTTGGTTACGGGAGACACATGGAAGAAACTGTCACCGGAAGATCGGATGATTCTGGAAGATAAATACCGAATGTGGGTCGGGCGCAGACCGGGATGGGATATCACCCTGGAACCGCCGAGAACGCCGGAAGCAGACGCTTTCAGAAAGAAGTTTGAAGAAGATACAATGAGAATGGTACAAGAAAAGCGCGAAGCAGAGAGAAAGCGCTTAGAAGAGAAGGAGAAAGCTGCGGCAGAGAAGGGTTTAGCCGAAGCAGCTAAAGGTCACGCACCTATCCCAATGGCAATACTGAAGAAACAAGACGAGGGAGAAGCAGCGGTGATCAGACAGTCACTGATACAGCAAATTGACACCATCCTGCAAGATCCACTCGCCGTGTCGAAAGAAGAATACAAGATATTCTTGGACGAAAAGGTCAGCCTAACGAAAGGAAATAGGCCGTCTCAGGTCATCAAGATTGCGATTGAGGAACGAATCGACAGGATGCGAAACTTCCGAAAACGAGAGAAAGATGTCGTCGAGGCCCTCCGAAACTTCAAGAAAGAGGAGTTTAGACGCCCAAAATCACCTCAGAGAGATAGATCGATCTCGCGGCTATGAAAGGTCATCAGACCGCTCCCGAGAAAGGTCGTGGGAAAAGAGTCGCGATGACAGATACAGCGGATATGCAAGAGATACGCGTACGTCGGAACAAAAGAGAAGAGACGAAGAACGTATCCGACGAGAAAGAGAGCAGCGGGAGAAGCGCCGCAGAGAAGAAGCAGAAGAAAAGCGATTGACGGAAGAATACAGGAAGATCAATGAGACCTGTAACAGGCAGCAGGAGAAGGAACGGGCTGCTACGGATGTGCAAAACCGTGAAAGGGATTCACAGAGTCGAGAAGGACGAAGTGAAGCCTCGAGCAAATCTTCGAAGAGCCCGTACGATCCGCAGTGGGTGCAAGACAATTTGAACATGGAGGATTACGAGTTCGGAGACAAAGCATACAACAGTAGCAAAAGGTCATCCAGCTCGGAAAGTCACCGCACACCCAAGAGCCCACGCAGATTGAGGTCAATGGTCCATTCCGTTTGTTCAACGTTTAAACCAGTCGAAAAACAACCGGAAAAGCAAGCGGACGAGGTCATGGAATGCAGCCCGTCATCCTCGAATGTCATTGAAGTTCACGGAGACGAGGATATGCGACCGTCAAGACGAAACATCATTTTCGATCTTGAGCATCAGCTTACAAGCGCGGAGATGGCGAGTAATGCACCGCCAGAATCAGATTCAGAGAAGGGCGACCAGAAAGGTCAAGCAAAGGTCACCGCTCCGAGGAGACATTCCCTCCAAACCATCGAGCTGGTATATGAAATGAATGATATCATGGAGCAGACGAACGAGATTTGCCGTTCGGTGGGCATCGCGCCGGATAATAAAGAAGAATTCGACAAAGTTTATTGGCTTCTCATGAACTTGCGCCAGGTCATCAACGACTCGGGATACGCGAAGGAATACGAGTATGGCCAATGGGAAGACCTTATCATTACGCAAGAATCGGCGAATCTTCATTATTTCCCAACGAGAGAATGTGGCCTTGTCAGTTTGATCGACCTGAGTCTCTTGGAAACACCATTGGACACTCCCGATCCAACAGGAATGACGCAGTTCCAATACAGAGACATCAAGGAAAGACGACTCCATGGCACAATTTGTGTTGCGACATGTGAACCCGGCGTTGAGACTCCTCGCAGGAAGGGCTGCGTTAGGATTGTTGGTCAAACCAGATTCTCCGCCCGATCATCGCGCCACGATTCAGAAGATTTTTGCAGCAAGGCTCGGCCATTACGAATCGCATCACCAGCTGCGAAAGAGCGCCCAAAGAGGTATAGAGATACCGCCAGCACTGACCGCGCAAGTTATAAAGCTGGGAATGCCTGTTAAGAACTTTAACTCCTCGGAAACGGCCAGGAGGCAGCTGAAAGACGTCCAGAGAGCAATGAATTTCGATGAAAGTCTGAGACGTCAGGCGAAGATGCATGCACACCGATGTGCAGAGCGAATCAGGATTACGATGGGAACAAGATTCATCCAGCCATCCGACTTCGTCTATGATTTCATCCAAGAAATCAGCGTAAATAGAGCAGCTACCGTCCAGAGCTCGCGAGACAGCCGCAGGAAAATGAAATGAAACGAAGAGGACGAAGAAACCAACAGCTGCATTTGGACTATGTCGAATTGTGCAGAGGTCACGGGATAATCCATACGATGAAGGATTAAAAGCGCGAATGGTTGACGCTCGAGATCATCTGATCCGTATTCAGCGCAGACGTGACCGAAATCGGCACAGTGGTGCTAGCAGCCGGAGCGAAGGAGACGAGCTGCAAGAGGGAATGGAACCTCGAGATCGAACGTCTGATCAGAATGAAAAACAAAGACGTTTCGATCGGAACCGCGACGATGGTTCAAATGATCAGTGATGACCTTTAGGGCATCGCTGATGTGCTAATTACGGCCATCAGTCGGCAGCACGAGAATGGTAACGAAGGTACAGTATTAGGGCGAAGGAGACATAACGTATTGAATTGTCATACCGTTTGTGTATTGTTGTTTGCAGAACTTTGTTGCAGGGGATCAATGTGATCTTTTAATATGGGGAGTTACGGAGGTCATCCGGCCCTCGAAGCAGGAAGAGTAACGGCGTTAACCGGCCTTCCTCATTACATTTAAACGTCACTTCTAGAGTGTAGTTGCGGCCTACCTAGTCGGCACACTCTTAAGGAATGTCAGAAGCCACAAGGGTGAAAAAAGAGAAAGAGTTCAAGAAAATAGGGTAAAACTTTCAGATGTTGAGGTTACGGCGACAACCGGCCTCAGAAGAGGAGTTACGGCGTTAACCGGCCCTCGAACCTGGTAAGGAAAAGAAGAAAGGTGCGCGTCAATTGGCACTAAAAGAAAGGAAAGGATGTGCGACAGAAAATGGTTGAAAAAGATGGATGACCTTTACAAGGGAGGCAAGCAGAATTGCTTGAAAGCCAAAAATCGGCTAAGTTCCTCCATGACCTTTAATATGGAACTTACGAAGGGAAAATGGATGACCTTTTGGGATCGTCACTGCCCAATTGAATCGCACATCAGAAAAGAAAGGATGACCTTTGAGAACTTCACTGCTCAAGAGAGTCATCGAGAAAAAGAGAATGACCTTACCAGGGAGGAAGCATTAAGCTTGTCTTTCAAGACGTCCCTCCATGTCCAAGAGGAAGAATCTCATTTGACAGAAGTCGTACTTTGATACGCAATTATTCCAAAGATGAAGAAGCAGTATTCAGAAGTCGTACTTGATACGCACCTATTCCTAAAGCGGATCTCTCATTGTGATGAAAAAGATTGCTCAATAGAGCGGAATGGACCAAAGTGGATTACGGTTGACAGGACCCAGTGACCTTTACGAGTCGGAGGATCCTAGTCGTTTTGATAATGAATTCTGTTGATATTTTTACTGTTTTACTTTTGTTTCGAGATCTCTTTATTCACACATGTAATTGGAATTTGTGATGTTAAAAGGAGATAAAATCTCGATGTTCTTTATGCGCACAGACGAGCCGTCAAGAATCCCAAGGAATTGGACGTGGATTTTGCTTCGACGGAGCTCAGCCTCCCTCCCAGAGGCATGTGAGCGCAGGCGTACATGCGTACACCCTCGCTTTGGCAGTCTGTTGTGTTTTGTTGCACGCCCGCCTACGTGTGGCGAAAGCATGGTGTTCTGCGCGCACCCGCATCATGTGGCGGCTACGTGCGCATTTTTCACGCTTGCTGCAGTCAGCAATGCGGAGTTGTCCACGAGGAAATTCTATCGAATTTAGTCTTGTCTATAAAGTTCTAGCAATCACGCCGTTTCTCGCTTTCCATAGCGTAGGCGCTGTATAGCATTGCCAGATCTGTTTGGCAGGCAGAATTCCGTCAATTCTGTTCCTGCGCGTGAACCTTCATGATTCATCAGGTCCACGCTCATACTAGTATGCCTACGCCGACGCGG
>NW_026570633.1:0-25257 GCF_019649055.1 Paramacrobiotus metropolitanus | reverse complement strand
AGCTTTTCACAAACTGACAATTTCATAGAAGTGAGCAGATTTGCAACATTGATCGGTTGTTCATAACCCTAATTTCCGCTTTGGAAGATGCACCGTTAGAATGTTTAATGATATCCGGTTTGAAAAATTCGTTCCATGTCTTTGTCTTGTTGTTATAACACAGGTCTTCAAACCAGACGTACGACGGTCCGGTTAACGCGCCAGAAATCGTTCGGTATTTCTGCTTATCATTCCAGCCGTTCTTGGTGCTACATTGATCAACGAAAATCAACCATTGTTGAATTCGCTCGGGGCGGGAATCATCAAAATTCAGTAATCTCTAGCCGGATTCCGATTTTTCTATACCTCTTTTGATCAATTTCTCTAACCGGGGCACATTCTCCGGGTCTAAATTCAGAAAATTATGATTCTTTGTAGAAATGTAGAGTACTACCCTAACATGCTTAAAAAAATAATTTTATCTGCAAAGGCTCAAAGAGCGGGGTCAAACCAACACTTAAATTATTAAATGGTACTGCATGCTATATATATATATGAATTTTTGGAAATCTATGATTTGGCAACTGCGTAAGTGTCATAGCACGCGCGCGATAATGAGATTGGTACTTGAAAATGAAACTGGAAGGTCCCGTGTAGATCAGTAAATCAGTCAGTAACGGGATTAGTGCATTGGAATCAGTAACGGGATTAGTGCATTGGAAGGTCCCGAGTAAACCAGTATATATATATATATATATATATATTTAGTTCTGCAGGAAATATGAAGAAGTTCTGGGAATTATTTTCACCCCCGACCAAGTTACCAACAATTCAAGAGTGCGCGCAGCAGCTAAAACGTTTGTTAACCAAGTTTGGAGAAGGTAAAAAATATGAATTCAAAATATTTAACATTTCTTAATTGTTGTTTCTTAATAGGTTTGTCATGAAAGCCATGTGCCGCCAAAATACGTGCTGCCAATCGTACAAGGAAATAAAGGACATCGTTTTCAACAGTCGTTATATTACCAACGACATTCGTATGGTCAGCGATGGAATGTTTATCAATTTGACGTACGAAGAGAAAGCAGCATGAGTATGCAATGTGCAGGAAGTTCTTAATTGCATTCCAGACTGAGTTAACAATTTCAAATTGGTTAATAGGTTGCGCCTAACAAACGCACAAATCCATACATTGGCAAATTTACCACCGAGTACGGCCGAATCGAACTCCTTGAAGCCTTACTGCTTGTTGACGATCGTCTTCTATGCTGTGACACAAGTTCCGCGATGTTGGTTAACATCCAGGGCTAGCCAGATCCTCCTACTGGCGAACAACTAGGCGATTTGTCCGATCGCCTTGGCGGTGAGCAATTCGTAGAGTGGGCTGCACTGGCAAAGAAAACCTACTGTCAGCACCTAAGCAGTGGAGAACAACGTATAAAGTGCAAAGGGATTTCTAAGTCTGACGGATTGAAGGAACGGGTTAACATTGGTGTTCTTAAGTCTTTAATGTTCGGGACAGGGCCGTCCCAGATTACTGCATGCGGGAGTATAACATACGAAAGGAATACAGATAACTTAACAATACAGACAGTGTCTCTTTTTCGGCGTGTATGCTTTCCGTTTACTAGTCGTGCTATCGGTTGTGATTTTGTGACGTATCCGCTTGGTTTTCATGGTGTGCCTTGTCCTAGTATCGGCTGACTTGAATTTGAAGTTGTAAATCAGTTGCTTGAACGTTTCAGTCCCGCAATGTTGACTGAGGACGTCGACGGGGAAGAATATTTTGTGCATGAATAGATGATAAATTTTATTGTTCTTGTCTAACACAAAACGCTTGGAACCATGTCGTCTCTGGAATCGAACAATTATGGGAAATTAAAATACGGGACTGTTTGTCGCTTGGATCACGGGACTGTGTGTCGCTTGCGATCAGCGTCTGGATGTCTGCTGCGATAAACAAACTATTTTGAAGAAATGCACTGCTGCGTTTAAATAGCTATTGAGCTTTCTCATCAATTGTCAGTTTTTGAAAAGCTAACGTATGTGTTTGTCACGAATGTTATCGTATCAATGATCAGCATACTTGTGGCAATCGTGTCGACGATCAATGCTGCAAATCTGCTCACTTCTATGAAATTGCAACCTTCGTTGACAAGCAATTACTGGGTTAGTTGTTTATTCTGGTTGTGGTACCGTATACCGGGAAATCTGTTAAGTCTGCGATTGCGAAGTTTTATAAGTCAATAACTGTGTGGAAATCCCAAATTTGAAAGCAGTTCCTAGATGGCACCATTCCCAAGGGGGTTGACGAGCATCTGCTAAAAGTTATTCATGGAAAACTTGCTGAGAAAAATTTTTTTCGACGTGCCGACGCCGGAGGTTATGGTGAAATAAACGCATTGCAACGAGAAGCCAGCAAGCTGAACAAGACAAAGGTTTCGACGGACACCATGAACGAGTTCCTGTGCAAACAACCGGCGTACACGCTACATAAACCAGTTTGCAAACATTTTCCTCGTCTGAGTTTTGTTGTTTCTGGTCCTGACGAACAGCTCCAAGCGGATTCGATAGACTACAGTGCTTATGTATCCGTTAATGATGGGTGATTGAACCGTCCATGGCAGCGTGGAGTTTCCCAGTGG
Organism: Paramacrobiotus metropolitanus; assembly: GCF_019649055.1. Lineage (NCBI taxonomy): Eukaryota > Metazoa > Tardigrada > Eutardigrada > Parachela > Macrobiotidae > Paramacrobiotus > Paramacrobiotus metropolitanus. Next base: position 22,633 of record NW_026570633.1, on the reverse strand, counting down.
TCCTCGCTTCGAAGAAAAACGGCGATGGAACCATGGGCACCCGGTTCTGCATAAACAACATAAAGCTGAACTCGGTGACCAAAAAAAACAATTATCCATTGCTCAATCCAGACGAACTTCTGGACCAGTGTGCAGGCAACGCTTATTACGGCAAGGTAGATTGGCAGTCCGGATTCTGGGAAATCCCATTGGACCCAGCGTTTATGGACTACACTACCTACATTACACGAGAAGGGATGTATCGGTTCAAACGAATGCCGTTTCGTGTCTGCAACGGGCCAGCAACATTCCAAATGACCATGGACAAGATTATAGCGCCAGCATGCACCATCTTCGCATACATCGACGACGTGATATCCTTCGGCAAGACATTGGACGAATTCAGGCAAGCGTTCAGAAATACGCTCAACTGCCTGCGGAATGCCGGATTCACGATAAAACCGTCGAAGTGCGAATTCGGAATGGAGAAACTCCAATTCCTCGGACAAATCCTCAGCAAGGACGGTGTCCACACTGACCCAGAGTAGATAGCGGCCATCGCCGAGAAACTACCGCCCAGGACTGAGCGTCAACTTCGCTCGTTCCTTGGACTCGCTAACTACTATCGGAAGTTCATTCTGGGCTACGCCCAGAAAGCTTCGAAGATGTACGAACTCCTGCGGAAGGAAAGTTCGGTCAAGAACGACTGGACTGACGGCCACACCGCCGAGTTCAACAAAATTAAGAATGCCCTAACGGAGGCCCCCATTTTGGCCAAATTCGATGCCACCAAAAATACCACAATCGAATGTGATGCAAGTGGCGCAGGCATCGGAGCCATACTCAGCCAAGACTCAAGGCCAATTGCCTATGCGAGTCGAGTCCTAATGGAGCTGAGAAAAACTACGGCGTGACCGAATGGGAATGCCTCGCCGTAGTATGGGCCGTCCAAAAGTTTAAACACTACATCGATCACGGACCTTTCACAGTAAGGACGGACCACAGTGCCCTGACCAACCTGCTCAGATGCGAGTCTAACCGGCCCGGCATCAACCCTCGTCTTACTCGATGGGCCCTTGCCTTACAGGGAAGGGACATCACCATCGAGTATAAGCCAGGCACTTTCTGCGACAACGCCGACGCGTTGTCCAGATGGCCACTCGAATGGGACGACGACAAAGGCCCTCATGAAGAGTTGGACCAAGTCCCCAACTTCGAGGATTATAAGGACGAGATTCCAGCCCGCGTCATGAAGGTGCGAAGGCTGCAAGTTACCGATGAGGATCCCACAGACGACTGGGAAACACCTCTCCTTCCTGATTGTAACGCAATCAGTGATTGGAATGAATTTAGCACGGCGGACATACGGGTCATCAATGTACCGGCGCCCAAACCGGACGAACCGGACCTCGTTGTCCCACCGTGTCCAGAAAATGTAACGGACCGCACCGCGCAAGGACTGTGACGGATGCAACACCGTGATCCAACTTTGGCCAAGAAAGTTTACGAGTTGGAACACCAGACCAAAATGGACAGAAGGTCCAAATTACCTGAACATTACCAGATAGATAAAGGTGTGCTCTACTGACTCAATGGCAAGCTCGAACGGAGACTTGTCATTCCGCTTTTCATGCGAAAAAACATTATCCAGTCCCTCCATGACGGAAGAACAGGGAACCGCTTTGGATACCACAAGACCATTGAAGCCGCCAAGCTCAGGTACTACTGGGACCGTATGAGCAGCGACATACACGACTACATCGACCAATGTCAGACGTGCATCTTTGAAAAAGTACCGCCGCGAGCTACCTACGGTAAGCTGCAGCCGGCCGATGCTGTCGCGCCTTGGTCCCGCGTCTTTGCTGACTTCAAAGGACCATTACCGGTGACCGAAACTAAGAAATACCGGTACATTGCCGTAGTGGTCGACCCGATGACGAAGTTCACCATAGCCCGGCCGACTAAAACAAACTCGGCCAGGAAATTTGAGAAGTTCTTCGTCGAGGAAGTTGTCCTCAAATATGAAATGCCATATACAATGCACTCCGATCGGGGCACGCATTTTACGGCAAACTCCTTTGCCAAAGTGGCGAAAATTTTTGGCATCGAACAAACGTTCGGATCTCCCTATCACCCGGAGGGCCAAGGCCAAGTCGAACGCCAGATGCAAACGATCTGGTACGGAATTTGAGGCTTTGGCGGAGCTTGCGACGAACACCGCTGGCACCGGGCCTTACCGTACGTGATTTCCGGCATGAACCGTGCCGTTCACGCGACCACTGGATTCTCACCGTACCACATGTTATACGGACGGGAGATGACCATACCTCAGGACGTCCTCGCTAAGACCAACGTCCCAGAAACTTTCACGACTAACGATCGTTACGTCCAGAGGATGCAGCAGCGCCTGAACCGGGCGCATGTAATCGCGAAAACGCGAATCGAAGAAGGGTTCCTACGGGATGCGGCCATTTACAACAAAAAGAACTCCCAGGCCGAGCTAAAGAAACGGGACTTGGTCACCCTGAAGAATATGGTGGATGACCCGACTAATCCAAACAAGTATGAGGGCATCTACATCATACTCGGAATTCCTAGGCCTAACACTTACTGGATCCGAGAGCGGGACACCGGTGAAGAACTCACCGTATGTGTCAATCGCTTGAAGCCGTACCTAAACCTGGACGGCCCAAGTCGCCGTATAACCCGTTCAACCAAGAAGAAAAGTGGCGACGCCGAACCTGAACCCACAGAGGCGAGAAGGTGCAAAGACCAAACAGGGTCAGAACAAAGCGCAGGACTCCCACAAACCACAGCTTCTCCGGCAGCTTCTCCACCGACCAAATTGGAGAAGCTGCTGAAGAAGCAAAAGCCCGGAAAAGGCCCTTCCAAGAAACTTGTGGAGGAGCAGCAGAAGTTAATTAAGATACCTGGCCTTGAAGGGCCTGACCCAGAACCTGCAGATCCGGCCCCCAAGCGTGGCCGTGGCCGGCCTCGGAAGGCCAGACCGGACTTCGAGATGCCAGCCAGCCTTAACCAAACTACAGAACCAGCCATTAGCCGTCATTGATCCAGAGTCAGTACCTGCGGAACCCGAAAAAGCATTGGCCGCACCTGACAAGCCTAAACCCGAATCAAGTCTGCCAAGTCAGAGGCTGCCTAAAAAGCCGAAGGCAACCCTTACGGCTCAGCAAGTCCTAGAAGAGGACAAAGTCGCTGGTGATTGTGAGGCCGGTCGCCATGGCAGCCTACGAGATGGCAGCCAGCGACAGCCCTGCTTCCGGTGTGCTGACTCACACACGGAGTCGCACTCGCTATCGTACGCCATATCGGCCTCGACTCAGGCTCAGCTACGCCTGGCCACACCTACGGCTTTACGTCTCGGCCAATCAGCGTTCGTTCGCTCGTGTTGGATCTGCCCAGTGCCGCCGATAGGCATTTTTCTATGTTACGGCTCATTCAGCCGCTCATTCCAGTTTAGTCATGATTTTCTCTCACGCTGGCCACTTGCCATGCGTTATGCCCATGCTTTACCGTTGTACACAATGAAGCCTCATTACTCACTATCGTGAGCCCTCTGTGTTGTGCTGCTGATATGACGAAGCAGACTGAGATCTTCTCACCCGCATAACTGCGGGCCGAGAAAAATCAGAGAAAAGCTTAACGAACAAAAAGCAGAAGTCCAATACGCTCGAACCGGGCGTATCGGACAAGACGGTTGATAAGGCTGGACAGAATGACTTAAAATAATTTTAGAATTGACCTAACTAAAAGACTTAGAAGTAGCACGATCGAACCGTGACCTGCTACCAGAATTAATTACCTTTTAATATTGATCTCAGCCAACGCTGCTTGTCTGCTACCAGAACTTAACATTAATTTTAACGGATCGGTTGCTTTATTCTGAAATAGGTAGCTTAGAAGTGGCTAACCTATAGCACTAAACTAACCCTAGGTGGGAGTCTAACGTAGCGTAATTGGTCTCGCAGCAGTGTCCTCACAGAACGATGGAAGGACGCCGACGCACCGACCGCTCTGATGACTCCGACCGAAGCAACCGCACACATCCTTATTCAAGACCGGAATCCCGGTCTTGCACGTCCTCCAATCGGTCGTCTAACCGGCCACCGAGTATACAGGTACGTACCTAATATCAGAGCTAATTTAAGTCCAGAATGGCACACAAGTAATCCACTCGGCCAACTCACAAAGAGTTAAACCGCCGAGAACAGCCAAGAAGCCAGAGAGGGCCAAACAAGCCTCTCGTCCAACATCCCCTCAACCGAGTGGGAGCCAGGCGGAAACACCGCGGCCCACAGTAAACCCAGAGGCCGAACGGAACCGCCAAAAGAAAGAAGAGGCCAAGGCCAAGAAAAGTCGTGTGGCCAAATCGCCCAGCTTGAGAAACGGCTGTCAGGCGACGAGGATGTCCAGGTCCTATCGGACAGCCCGGACAAACCAGGGCCATACCAACCCTTAGCAGAACCAAGGCCACAACCTCACCTGCCAGCAGGATGCAAGGATGGGGACTCCGAACCACTCCCCGAAGGAGAAACGCCTGCGGAGGAAGTCATGCTCCCATCACCCTGGGACGATGAAGCCGAACTTCCCGACCCAGGACCGGAAGCTACTCACATCGAAATCCCAGCGGGTTACGTTGACCAATGGGTGGCGGCCGCCTTAATAATGCGAAGGGAATCGGGCTGAGACCTTTACCAGTGTCTCGTCAGTGTTCTACGCGCCCGCATGGCATTCGGCGAAGAATTCAGAGGTCTTCCGCTCGCGGACCGCGTACTGACGGCACTTTTATGCGGCGGGTAGTCACTCTTATCCTCGACTCAGGCCTGCTGGTCCGCACACACCGTGACTGGACCAGCACGGCAGAAATCCATGTGGCCCATCGGCCACAAGGACTTTCGCGCAGCAGGGACAACTACTTCCAACAGATCTGCCATTGGGTACACACATGACCCAAGAGATTCTCCCTTGATGGACATTGCCAGGACGATTAACGCCCTTTACTACCAGGGAACCATGGACCCATGGAAACTCAGCGACCAGCTAGTGAATGAACTACTAGCACTGGTCAGAGACGGCGTCCTGGAAACGACCAACGCCTTCCGCGCAGAACCATTACGCTTCGCTGTCCTAGGATTCATCCCACAGAAGACCCAACGGGCTCTGTATGTGTCGCATGACATTGGCACGAGATGGGACTCGAGCAGGAGGAAAGCGGTAGGGGCAAAGGCCAAAGACCTTAAAGGCAGAGCCAAAGAGGCATACAATATGACCCAACTGGGCAAACTGCCAGGCCCAAAGAACCTGCCAAAAGAAATGCCTCCAAGGCCATCTGTCACTCGAAGGGAGAACGCCATTCGAAAGGAGCAGCAGGAAGCGCAGATGCGTGCGACAGGCCAACGGCCCTCGCCGCGAGACACTGTGTCGCTGCCTAACGCAGCTGGCAGGTCCCGGCTTCCTTCACCGGCCCCATAAGCCTCTTCAGCAAAGAGTCGAAGGACAACGGCAAAGAAAGGGCGCGGCAAGAAGTCGCCAACACCACCACCTGACGACTCGGATTTTGAGGACTCTAAACCAGAGGACTCAGAATCGGAAGAAGATGAAGAGGAGGACCAAGAGGACCAGGACATGGCATCCCAGAAGTCCGATTCAGAAGACTCTGAGGATGATGACTACAGCCCCTGCAGATTGACCATGACTATCCCACCGGACCATAGCATGGAAATTCTTCCAGGCGACGAGGATCAGGCACGTACCGGTGACCAGACCATGGAGGACCAGAGTGGCATATCAGGAGCCCAACACGAAGACGAAGGCAGTGCAGAAAACGCCCAACCCAGCGGAAGTGCACAGCCCCACTTGGTCACCAGAGTGAGGGACACATTTTCCCCGGAATCGGACTCGGGCGAAATGCGCCTTACCTTGCCAGAACCATGCCCGGCTAAGCCACGCATCGACTATGTCTCGCCACCGCGATCGACAGTGACCAGAAAGTGGCCGGGCGGGGATCCATCCAAGAAGATGAAGATCTCCAGCACGGACAAAGGATGGTCATACGTGAAGGCCGCCTTACAGGCGTTGTCCCAAACGGGTACAACTTACGCCACAGGCGACTTAGCCTACCAGCTCATCGAAAGATGGGAAGGCCCGTGGCTGTCCAAGTCCAAAGTGAGGCAGTACGTCCAAATGGCGTACAACGAGGGCGTCATCTTGAGTACCCATACGCCCAACGGCGAAATCTTTTACACGTTCCCACCGGAAAGACGTGATGCGGCTCGTCAAGGATACTTGGATACTTGGATACTTGGAATACAAGGATGGCGCAATGCTGTTCTATCCGTGCTGACCACCACACAGCATCCCCTTGGCCTCGCACGTGGAGAAATCGCCAACCAACTGCTGGGCCATTACCAACTGTACTACATGGCACACCACCCGCAGCTGATTGATGGAACGGAATATGCCTCGGGCGATGGCCGGGACATAGGCTTATTCCCCATCTTCGAGGACGTCAGACACGTCGTCAGAAATATGCTGCGCGAAGGTTGGCTCGACCAAACCGTTGACGAGCCGGAAGCCCAGCAGCGTTACCGAAAGCGGCAAGACCCACCAGACCGCTATAGCCCTCGTCGTGCCGACACAACCCTTTGGCTTCCACCAAAAAGAAGCAGAAGCGGAAGTCCTACCACCAGTGACCCGGCATAGAACTTGCATAGGGCATAGGGGGGACGGGTGGTAAAAATCATAGGGACGTAAACTCTTAGGGCGTAATTATTATAGGGACCAGTCCTAGAAGCGGATTTCACCGGTTTTCTGCATGTTTCATTTCTGTTACCACAGAGAATGGGACTGACCCCACAGCAGAAGTATGACTCGGGATGCGCGGACTGCAGACGTAACAGTTTGGACTTGTCCGGCCGGAGGGAAAACTCTCGACGGGAGTACTTCCCCTGCGCGTATCACTTGCGACCCGGGTTTCTTGACGAAAGCGAAGGAGCCTACTGCTTCTACCTGGAAGTGGTTAGAGGCAACTTCGCCTCGTACTGCCATATGACCAGCCGAGACGGACGCCATCTGATCCCCCTACTGAGGGATCATGAACAGATAGAGATCAACGATCTCTATATGCAACGCAGCGGCGACATACTCCCCGGCTGGAGCAGCGCGGGAACACAACCGCCAATCCTCAGCCAAACGGCGTTGGATAAAAGGCAGAGCGCGATTTCGACCGCAACATTCGGCGCCGTAGCACGGGTTCCGACCGGTCATCAGGGCGCGGCCAAACGACCGTCCCGAAAACTCACGACCAGTCCAGTCAGCGCCGGCCATCGCCAGGCCCTCAGCCCGACGGGCGTGGGGCGTCAACTTCGGCGACATACGACCAGTTTATGGCCGCCATCAATAACCAGATGGCGGACCTTGTGGCCAAACAGCTGATGGAAGGAGGACTGTTGGACGCCCTAAGGGGACAATATGACCCGGCACGTACTGAACAGCACGCGCCCGCGCCATTGGCACCGCCACCGCGGCAGCCAGACGACTTGCGCCACTTTATCGAGACTCGACACCAGGACCAAACCGGTCAACAGAACCGTGGCCGTCCTCAAGAGCGCCCGCCACAGACGCGGACCTCGCCCGGAAAACGGAACGAGGATGGAAGCCTGGTTGTCTCCCGTACCAATAAGCGGCCAGAGCAAACCGTTAGTTCAGTGGCCCAGAACATCAGCATCCATGTTTCAATAGAATGTTTCAATAGACACGGATCCCGCACCGCCGTCATCAGACCCACCGGTCCGATCTGACGTGAGCACCAGCACGGCGGACTTTGATCCATACAAGTACGCGGCAGAGTACTTCGTCATCAGACCAAGTACGCCGCAGGTTAATATCCGGCCACGTCCCCATCGGGAGTTGACGGATTATATCATGAAGGCCATTCCGTACCCACGGACTAAATGGGCCCAAATTGACGCCATCATCCCGGACCTGCAGAATTTTGTCAGGTCGTCTGGACTTGAACGGGAGTTCCAGCGAAAAGACTGGCTCCACACTTTCACCATGGAAGAACATATCGCAAACCGTGAGGGCTACCCGATCGTCCGTAGCAACGCACTATCGTGCGCTACGGATGTTAACCTGTTGGTTGAGCCCATCACACGTCCGGACTGGAATGACTTGTGCGAACTACACATCCGCGATAACTAGCTGGACGTTGTCAAGTATCTGGCTCAGTTTGTCCTACCGGACGCGAACGCCAGCTTCCTGGTCACAGCAGCACGGGCCGCAATGCGAATCCCGCGCAGACCGGAGAATTACGAAGAGGGCCCAACGGGGACCTATATGTATACGTGGAACGGAACGGTTATCCGCATCTTCGCGGCCAGACTTGGCAAACTGCGAAGCCACTGGGAACATGTAATTGCCTACCGGCAGGGGAAGATCATTCCTCAACTTCTCACCAATGTGGCCCTGCTCGGAAACCAGATCCACGAGATCGAAGCAGGAGTCAAAATCCAGAGCGCACTGAACACCTTCAAAAGCCGCGCCAAGGACTACCTTTACCGCGAGCCAAAAGACCACGATGACGCAGCAGAGTCGTTCGTTAACCGAACGGCTGCGCGAAGACTTCCAGCGATGTTTCGCTCTCAACGCTGGGCGGCATCGTCCTCACAGAACCAGTCCCCGGCAGGACAACCTAGCCAAGAAGTCCTACCAGCCAACGCTGGTACGACGGAACAGGAGTTGACACAGATGGAAGAAAGCGTCGTCGACCCACTGAACCCAGAAGGGGCCGGCGAGCGCCATGACCAAGGAGACGCGCATGCATGTCGGCCCTGAAACTGGACCGACCTTGGCCTGAACCGGACTTAATCCCTGGATCTTAACCGGATTCCCCGGATTGGCTCTGGCTTAGCGGCTGGGACCATGAATTTGGCCTGGCCATCCCAGACCATCCGACGGAGTCTACCGGACAGAACTTGGCGCGAGCTAAGTTCCCCGGCACGGAAAGGATCCAGCGCCCAGAAGGTGGCTACGGCCCGCATAGAAGTTGTGGTAAGCCGCGGATCAGTCATGGCCCGCATAGAAGTTGCGACAAGCCATGGCCAAGTCCTGGCCCATAGAAATTGGACCAGGCCCGCAATGTGTCTAACGGACCATATGCGGCTCACGAGTCAGATTGCCATACTACGCAACTGGGACCAGTGAGTTAACGGGTGCCACATAGAAGTTGTGGTACGCCCATTTTTGCATGCACTGCCTGGAGACAGAGGCAGAGGCCCAGAGGCTAAATGAAGACCCTCCTAGTCAGCTGACCGGATACTCCGTGGTAAACACCTATCGACGCCCACAACTTAATTTTTGGAGTTTGGCCAGGCCAACCTGATGTTTTCGTCAGAAGCCACTTAATTTTGTTATGGCCACGGTCTCGGGGAAACCTATCTGACATGGTAGTTAACTCATGGCCCACGGCCAGTGAGACGGACCAGATTCAACGAATCTTTAACTTTGACCCGCCAATTACCTTGGCGCGCCATTTTGGCCCGCCAACCACCGTGGACCGTCGAAAAACGACTAAGTCCACACCGGAGCGCCAAAGCAACAGCCCCACTCCCGCAACTGCCAGAGGCAAGGCCCCATCATCCTGGAGCCCCATATCCCGCCCAAGGCATGTCAGAGACCGAGTTTGGACCGCCCCAACGGGTTTGGTCCATCACACCATTTCGGTCCTTGGACTTAGAAAATTCTCCAATATGGCCCTCTTGGACTTGGAAGATTTTTGGCCCGAGATGCATGACCCAACCGGGGTGCACTCGAACTTTAAGATTTTTGGCCCGAGGCGCATGACCAAACCGGCATGCAGGGCCAAACCGGACCAAAGCGGACCACCCTAACGAGACTGGTCCATCGCACCAATTTGGATAGCAGGAGCACCCCTCCTGCCCAGAGGGATCATTCAAAGCCATTATGGACCGCCCAAACCGGGTCTGGTCCATTTCACTACAGGAGTGCCACTCCTGCTCAGAGGCCTTACCTATGGACCTCTTACGGACCACCCAACCGGAACTGGTCCATCATACCAGGAAGGGGACAAACTGTCCTTGCGAAAGCAACGGTGCCTTCCATACTCCGCACAGCTGAATTACTTCACTAGACACTGTGGACATCTCTGGGAACCATCGCCCCAGATCCACAAGACCAATCCAATCCTAACGGATTATGCGGACCGTTGACTAAGACCCGTGTGTGCAGAATCTGCCCTGTGGACAAGCCTAGTCGGAATGAGTATTTTTGTCTAGTTCTTTAACCAAACCTGGTTTTCCTAGACTTATTAACAAAAGAAATTGTTGTTCTCATTTAGCCTTCTAACCAAAGGAATTGGCTTTGGGATCTCTTCCTTATGATCTTACTTTCTTTAATTCTCAGTCGGAATTGTGATCTTTTTATTTCGATGTTTAACCATAATGAGCCTTACAAACTTTATTTTTTTACTTCATCGACCGAAGAAGCCTCATTAACACCACACTGGAACCTCCAGCACACAAAGTGGTTTCCAGATTTCGGCCGTTCGGTGCATGCACCGCGGGTGTAGAGACAGCGGCCCCACCGGGCAAGAGACAAAGTGGCATCCGGCCCTACCGGGTATCGGATCCTGGCACCCTACCGGGTTGGCCAGGGGCAGAGTCGGAAGGTGCTCGCAGGAGCTCCCACTCCCGCCCAGAGGCATGTCAGAGACCGCTCACTCGAGGCGGTAGACACCTCTTCTGGCTTCTCTGTCGCCCGCATATGGCCGCCATTCGTGCCGCTCATATACGCTGATAACGTCAGCGTATACTTTGTCTACGCTGACCAATCAGCGTTCGCTATGCACTTTTGGAGGTGTGGCCCAGCGCTTACGAGCGATGCCATGCTTTGCGGTACCAGCTGTGATTCAGCTGCAGCATTCCGGGGCATTACGTTGATTTTCACCGAGCTCGCTAGCTGCCGCTTTTTTCCACAGCTTCCGCATTGGTTTTCTGTTGGTTTTTGTTAGCTTTATTGTTATCACAATAAAGGAGAGATATTTGCTCCCATTTTCTCTCTGCTTCTGTGTCATATCTGACACCAACAACTGTGCCTGGCGAAAAGGTGGACGGGAGGATGGTGGAAGTTAATGAAATGAAATCGCATCCACCTTTCTGCCAAAGATCGGCAGATTGGTGGATGAGCCATCCACCTTTATGCCGGAGCAATTCAACTTTTTTTTAAAAGTTATCCCCCTTTCTGCCGAGCCAACCCGTCGGCGTCGATTGATCTAACAATAACGCCGTTGAGTGCTTTCCGGCTTATTGTAAGATCGATGCATGCGTACGCTGCTTCGGCAGAAAGATTGATGCAGTCACTCAAAAGATTCTGTCACTCTGCCTGAATATGTTAGCCTACTCGTTTTCCATTTTTGTGAGGCTTCATATAATGCGTTCTTGCAAAATTAAGGGTTGGGCTTTACAAAGAAAGGTTGACGACCTTTACTGAAAGGTTGATGACCTTTACAGAAAGGTTGATGACCTTTACAGAATGGTTAAAATTCTTTAATGGAAGGTTTATGACTTTCGACAGAAAGGTGGACTACCATAACAATTCTCACTCAACCTATCAGTGGAATGACGTCACCATTAGAGTCTCCCTTGCTATGCAAAACGCGGTAGTGTTTATAATGCTGTAGTCTTAAAGCACGAAGGTTCGGAAAATTGTTAAACAAGTGCACAAGTGGCCCGAACACGGTAAACAAAATAAAGATATCTGCGCTTTTCGCCTTAAGTTTGGAGTGTTGCGCTTCGATGTGCCATTACCTAATTCGGTATAATATTATCTGTCCAGTAAGTGTAGCTGAGCATTCAGCAAAGGACAGTACCTGCAGTATGGCTTCGGCTTCTCTGAGCGCATACGGAAATGACGCAAAATGATTTCATATGGCCGCAATGTCTGCAAATGCCCGCCATGGCTCTTTTTTTAAATCAATTGTTACCGAGAAAGAATTGCTAAGAAAGAAAAAGTTAATGTTGAGAAAGCTTAGACAGACAAACAGTAAGCAGAAAGAAAAATATGTTCGGCAGCTAGGAGGATGAGCTTCGGCAAAAAGGTTTAAAAACCTTCTGCAGAAAGGCTGATGACCTTAAGAAAGGGTTGATCAGAATAATTGATGAACTTTTGAAAAGGTTGATCAGAAAGGTTGATGACCTTTAGAAAAAGGTTGTTGACCTTCATTGAGCGTCAACCATCAACCCGTCAACCTTCCTGCCGGCTACAGACGAGCACCAAGAACATTCGGTTATGTTGGAAAGAAGAAAGTGGCCTTTGCACCCAGACGAAGATCAAAAGAACGAGTCGAACAGAAAAGAACCTCCGATTGAAATATGACAACTCTTCGTGCAACTGGCAGTAGAAAGAGAAGTAACACTGAAAGCCGACATGAGAAGGGCGACGTCGGAAGAAAAAAATAACTTTGACTTAGCATAGCATGGCTCTCGGATCACTTTCGAACGCACTCTGCTACCAAGATAACAGTCAATCGAGTGAGGAAAGAGGTCTCGGAGCAGAAAGATGAAAAGGTCACAGGAGATGGTCAGTGAATGACAGACCAGAATGACCTTTTGAAGTAGAATTACTCGCTGAATACATGCCAGAGAAATGTCCTATTGGATTGCTGAGATTTCCGAAGACAATCGGAAAAGGTCGCAAACCTCTTCCAAGATGCAGAGTCATCACAAATAGGAACGAACTCAGCACTGCGACAGTTTGTATTGTCAATCTCCCAGGAGTTGAAGAAGAAGAGGAGGATGACTCAATCTTGCAACTGAGAAATAAGCAGCTGAAAGATCCATACTTAGCGATGATAATCGACGAATTGGAGCATCTGCAAGACGCAGCCAAAAGGCCAGAGTTCCTGACGCATTATCAGTTATGGAACGGCATACTGTATCGCGTCAAAGATAAGAACGAAAGACTCGAACGGACATGCGTCGTACCGCTGCCAATGAGAAGGGCTATCATTCATGCATTGCATGATGTAAAGGCAGCAGGAGCCCGTGTGCGGCGAAAACTCCACGGTACTGGAGGCCGGTGGATTATCGGCGATGCGAGCAACATCAACGTGGTCGCAAATTCAAAGTTCCTGGCGTCAAAGGTGCAGATAGCTATGATGTTGGGTGGAACATGGCGTTAGTTAGCGACAGCGAAAATTTCCGCGCGGCCAATGGGGAACAGCCAGACGCTGATTGTGCGTCAATCCGAAATGTGACCCAGACGAAAACTGAAAATCCTCAAGCACTGGACAGTTTAAGACTCGTAGTCAGAAAAAGCGAGATAAGAAATGGAAAAGGAAAACATCAATCGAAAATAACCAGGACATTATGAATTTATTTTTCGAATATTTGTGTGCTGTTTTCTGGATTTGATTTATTTTTCGAATATTGCATTTCTAAGTTAGTGCGTTTCACACACTAGGGAAGGTATTAATGGCGTGACGTAGCAACCAACCATGCAGTTACCACTAAGAGTGTTCGCTGTACGAGTTATTCTGAGTTGAGCGGCTCTACAATAAAGGTGAACACGTGAAAGTTGTGCGCTCGTTAGCGAAATGGTCTTGCTGGCGGGTTATACACTTTCGCCGGCTTCGAAAGCGGCGTCTAGTCTCCGCAGCAGGTTGCACCGTACTTATTCCACTGGTTTTTGGCTTGTCGTCGCTGCTAGAAAGCTAAAACGATTACATCGTACGTTTAACTTTTGTGAGTACATTGAGTGCTTGCGTCGATTTCTTGAAGTCATATTGCTAGGTCCTCGCAGTTCATCGTAAAACTGGTGATATTCTGCTTTCAGCGCATAATTGGCTTTACACCTGATAATTTGGCAAACATTTCTTCCGAATAGGCTGAAGGACTCCCAGTGAGGCTGGTTGGCTTCCCCGTCCGGCTCATCCGTTATTTTTGCCCACATTACAAATCTGACGACAGAACAAGAAACCACCCAAAATTTCAATTTAATATTGGAAACAGAGGATATCTCACAATCGGAACTGATGGATACTAACGAATTTCTCACCGTGCTCGTAACTGGGGGAGCTGGCTACATAGGCAGCCACTGTGTTATTGAACTGCTGGATCACGGGTTTCAAGTTGTTATCGTGGACAATTGTAAGGCCATTCAATAGCAGACTGAAATGAACGGGAGTCACTGATTGAAAGCACGCTTTTGCTGGGATAGGCGAATATGCGGGCGATCAGCCAAAATGCCTGGACGAAATAAAGAAATTAACTGGGAAAGAATGCGCTTTCTACAACGTAGATATTAGAAATCATTCCCAGCTAGTTCCTGTTTTTGAGAACGTGAGTATCTGAGAACTTCTAGAAAGGTTATATATAGCGAAACTCCGATGTTTCACAACAGATTGCACTCCATGCAATTGAGAGAAACGCTTTTAGAAAAGTGTTTTTTTACGTTTTAATTGAAACATTTTAAACTTTTCCCATAGCATGTTTCAGTATGTAACTATGTAAGCTTTCTAGAAAAAAGCACGCACAATTCTGCATATAACATCATAACAATGAAACTTTCTCATTCAACTTTTGGTTTCGAATTTCTTATTTGTTGATCAATAGCTCGGTGTACTCTGTGGAGTTTTCTGGCCTCCGTCTGCACTGTAGAGTGTAGGCAGAGACCAGATAGGTCCGCGTCACACCAGTGTGTAGCCCAATCCTCTCTGCGTTCAGTCAAGTTGTGAAAGCACATACCGTATTTTTCGAATTTAACGCCTCCTCCAAATTTGAAACCTCCTCTATCGTATAAGCCTCCCCCAACTTTACTTCGAAAATTTAGTAGCCTCCTCCGCATTAGAGGCCTCCCTCGATATACAGTGTATAGCAATAACGCTGGTTTAAAGGCTTCGAAAATTTATAAGCCTCCCCTACAATATACGTAAGTCTCCTCTGCGGTATAAGCCTCACACCGAACACCTTTGAAAATTTAGAAGCCCGGGGCTTCTAATTCGAAAAATACGGTGTCTGGCATCGTTCTCCAGCCATTACCGTTTTCCCAAATCAGCTTTCTACTGCTAGGGGTTCCCCTTAGAGTGTTCATGTGTCGACTGCATGCCTCGCTTCCACACATCCGATATACGAGCCCAGAGATTTGGGTGGCCTCAAGCGCAGTAATCGATTGCAATAGTAATACACACATCAACAACCACAACTAATTACTATTTCCATAATTTCCACAGCGCGTCATCGTGTGTTCTGTTTAGAAACTTGTGAAACGCAAACGTTGGAAATTAGCACGACCGACATAATTCATTATGTGGCTCGCCTCCTGCGACTCGTGTGGCGTTCCGTTATTTCAACTGTACAGAAAAATTGATCCGTTATTAGAAAAGCAAAAGTATCTGTAGTAAGTGCAGCTTTCGATCGAGAGTGTAATGCCGAAATGAAAAGCTGCTCGCAACCTACTTTTCATTTTAGCATAACGTTTTTAAAGTTCCAAGTGTATCACATTCATAGTACCAACCCGTGCTTTTGCGTTGACCTCGAATCGTCGATGGATTTTAACTTTGCCAGTTATTCCGGTGGCATTTTATCTGGCACCGTGTTAAAATGCACCAAATTTCTGAGTACTCAATAAATTGACGGTTTTATTATTCAAACCAGCATTGCTTTTATTAAGTTTCTTTTGCAGCACAATATCTTCTGCATCATACACTGCGCTGCACTGAAGTCTGTTGCGCAATCCGTAATGGAGCCTCTATCCTACTATGATACCAACGTCTGCGGAACAGTGGCCCTGTTAAAGGTCTCCAATTCTCAGGCAAACTAGGTTAACAAGAATGTAACACCTCATGTTTTTCTACAGGTTGCGAGCTTGTTTAGCGTTAAACGAGTTATTTTCTCGAGCTCTTGTAGCGTTTACGGTTCGCCGGGAGCATTACCAGTTCTGGAAAGCAACCCGATAGGCGCAACTATAGAAAGTCCATACGGTAGAACGAAATATGTAGCGGAGATGGTTTTGAAGGACCTGCATGAATCAGATACGGTAAACTACTCGTATTTCAAAAGTGCATAAGTAACTATTGCTGACACAAAAGTGTATGATTATTTGAGTCAGAAATGGAACGTGGTTATACTTCGTTATTTCAATACCGTTGGTTGCCACCATTCCCGAAAAATTGGAGAGCAACCGAGAGGGAAACCACAAAACCTAATGCCTTTAATTGCGGAAGTAGCGTTGGGAAATGCGCCGTTCTTGAACGTTTATGGTGCGGATTATGGAACACCCGATGGAACAGGTATTTAACTATATGTCAAGCAGGCTTCCTGAACGCAAGCAATAAGTTAGCATTTCTTTTTAAAATTCATTATAGTGTGTTTTTTTAAAAAACACCCTATAGTGCAGAGCGTAGGCGATCGGTCAAGTCGTTGCTAGTCAACTTGGTCGGGGGACATTTAGTCGCGAGACATCCGGTAACACGGACAAATCGCGGTCAGACAGTTCGTCGGCAGGACAGTTGGATGGGCAATTATTTTTAGAAAAACTTCGTTTTCCGTTGAAAAACGCCTTTTTGTTTGACTTCAAAATAATTTTGTTAAGACCGGAGTGTAAGACTAAACATTCCCGCAAATTTTTATTTTTGAACCCTACTACTACCCTTTTTAATGAATTATCTCTATATATTAATAAAATAAGCCTTAGCGAATTCCACACAAAGCTCCCTTTTCTGAGCGACACACTTAACGAAACTTTGGTGTCTATATATCATTCGATAGCGCCAGGTTTGCAGATGGCGCGACAAGAATCACTTTTTGAGAAGAATGTAAAGTTTAAAAGAAAAGTTTAAGAAAAGCTAACATACAAAGTTAATGGGAAAAGTGAGGAACCCACCACTGTTAAATCGACCACCCCACCACTGTCTTGAGTCGACAGCTGAAACGCCGTTCTTCAAGCTCTTCTTCGAATGGGGTGCTTATGTAATGACATGTATCACCTTATAGCCGTGGTTTATATATTTTTTACCAGAATTTTTTGTTTGCAAGACAGTTAGAGCTGAAGAAGTAAGAAAGATCAGGCAAAGCAGTCCGCGAGTACGGAACAGCTGCAAACCCAGTTTTTCAAGGAGCTGTCCTCGGCAGTTATTCGAGCTTCTTTATTGTAGCGCCTCCAAGGGAGGCTGGGCGTGTCGTTATCACTTGCCTACCGTACAACCGCGTAAAATCCATACTACGGTAGTACGGTGGCATTGTAGTATGGATTTTACGCGGTTGTATTAAAATGTGGCGCTAAGTAGCGGAAGTGCGAATTATTCTTAAATGATTATTATTAATTAATTAATTAGTTAATTTAAATTATTATTCACGACGCTATTGTGAAACGACGCTATTGTAACAGAAGGCGAAGCCGCAGGTGACCCCGAGCTCCGGCGCTAGGGAGCTTGCGGAGCAGCAATACAGATAGGACTCATACGAGTACTGTAGAAGATAATAAGCGAGACACAATCAGACACTGCTTCGTGAGTGACTGGGATCTGCGCATTGTTACCGGACAAACTGAAATTTAAAATTTATGTTAATGACTTGATAAGTGTGGCTGCACTGGCTGGCCAAAATTCTAATACATAACAACGGGCAATATTTTACAATTCAAAGAATAGCAGACTGATAAAGAAAAAAACTCAAAGGAATTTCTATGAAAGAGCACATACTATATAAAGGGCAAGTTTTGAAGTTTATTACGGTTTTCTCTGCAGTACACCGAACGGGAAAATGTTAACACAGAAAGATCAATATAGAATCTTCGGTGAAACAGTGAACCCAGCTAAGACTACGAATACAGTAGCAGCACCTTATTTTAAATTATGCGAAATTTTAAATTTGTAAATTTCTAAGCATGAATGAATCCAACGAAGCGTAGAAGCGAAGAATGAATCCAACGAAGCGAGTATCTAAATTTGACAACGTACGTATCTTAGATGTCATGAACAACGATGAGCTTATATAATTTTCTGCATTTTAATCTATCACTGATTTATTCCGCGCAGTTTGCGCGGGGTCTACTATATACCCTATTACACAGATTCGATGGCTAATTTGTACATACCTAGTTTCATTCTTGTTATACTGAACACTGGTGAACATATAAGCGAGTTGCAGCTCAGTATCCGTATACCTAAATTCAGATTTTTAATTTATTTCACTGATTACGTGGTATTAAACAACATAATGTATTGAAAACTTCCGAGTATACAAAGTACATAGTAGGCGTTTAGCACATCAGCACCAACAGATTTCATGTAACCGGTAAAGCGCGCAAAGGGTGACTGGCCTGCCCTTCTCTGTGAAAGGTAGCAGAGCTGCATGACACCTGCCCTTCCTTGTGTCTTTTTTGAAAGGGAGCACGGAGCTGCAGGACACAAATACCTACCGGTTGAAAAAGGCGATTTGGACCGTGCTGAAAGATCGTCACAGAAGACGGTTTGCAGGGAAGAATGGGTCTGATTCTTACCGCTTGCCAGTTTTATTGCTTTTGCACCGTTACGCGAGGCTGCGATGTAGCGATTTGAGAGTCACCACAATGCAGTTACTCTATTTTGAGCCTATTCACAGCAGAAATCACAGCTGGGACAATGGTCTCCCTCACTTTCTTTTCCCCAAATAATGAAGTCGTTCCACTTCCCATTACACGTTTTGGTTATGTGTTATTGGCTGCACCGAACCAGTCTCTGTTGCACATTGACCAGATAATAACTGGATTGCGGCGGCTCTCAAATCGCTACAAATCAGGGACAGTTTGCATTGCAGAGGCAATAAAAATGGCAAGCGGTCTGAGTCAGACCCCGTCTGGCCTGCAGACCGTCCTCTGCTCTGCAGCCCGGTCCAAATCGCCTTTTTGAACATGTAGGTCCTGGTCGTCTGCTGCGCTCCCTGCTCCCTATCAAAAGACACAGGAGAGGGCAAAGTCGCTCGGACTGGTCAAAACGCATATGGTCTGAGTGTAGAGCGTAAGTGTATGACTGAATGTGAGTGGAAGAGCAGTCCACATGTACCCCGTTTCCCTATTGTTATTGTATGCGATGGCGCACGTTTTGTTTCGCAAGTCTTTTTCAAGCCGCAGACCAACGACGTCTTTCTGTGCCAGACGGCAGCGGCATTTGGAATGCAAACGTTGGCTGCTCTGCAGCGATTGAGAGCCGCCGCAATCCAGTTAATAACTGCTCTCAAATTGCTACAAATCAGCGATAATTTGCATTGCAGAGGCAATAAAAATGGCAAGCGGTATGAGTCAGACCCCGTCTGGCCTGCAGATCGTCCTCTGCAACGCTCTGCAGCCCTGTCCAAATCGCGATTTTGAAGAGGTAGGTCCTAGTCGTCTGCTGCGCTCCCTGCTTCCTGTCAAAATACACAGGAGAGGGCAAAGTCGCTCGGACTGGTCAAAACGCATATAGTCTGAGTGTATGGCGTCAGTGTTATGTGAATGCGAGTGGAAGAGCATTCCACATGTACTTGTACTCCCACGTTTTGTTTCGCAAATCTTTTTCAAGCAGCAGACCAACGACGTCTTTCTGTGCCAGACGGCAGCGGCATTTGGAATGCAAACCTTGGCTGCTCTGCAGCGATTTAGAGCCGCCACAATCGAGTTAATATACAAACTAAATATCACAAAGGAAGATGATCAAGTAAAGTAAAGGCAGACCGATCAAAGCCATTAGTATAGACCAAGCCAAGAAACGGCCATCTAAGTAGGTCACGTAGCCCCGCCAGCTCCGCTGATTAAAATGGAACGCAGACCAGCGTCCTTTGGTAGTCGACCAGAGCGCAGCGGAGGCCCTCTAATTCAGACAAAATTAAAATGGTGCTGTTCGTCTGTCCATTACAGAAGTAAGAAATGACGTCATACAAGGAAGTCAAGAAATTTATGCCATACAAGGAAGCCGGAAATGACGTCACATAAAGAAATAGAAATGACTTCCATAGAAAGGCCAATCAGAGGTTCAAAGGAGCACCAGCCGTTGTCAGGTCACAGTAAAATTTGAGGTTTGCAGCAAACATTTTTTTAATTGCCCTGCTAATTGCCCTTTTGAAAGGTTTAACACGGGTCTGGCACTGGAGACATTGTTGCCCGAAAATACTAACTTGAGGCAAACATCGCTGGTGCTTGTTTAGCTCTACTTTGATGGTATGACGTTGGCGAAGCCCTTTGTTTATGTTAGTTGATCTCGCAAACCGTTTCAGTCAGTGAAACATCAAGCAGATATTTTCAAGCAACCTAGATTTTTCTGGGTCAAACCAAAACAGGACATGCGATGTTTGTCTTACGTTTGTTATTTTTCGGCAATACTATCTCCAGTGCCAGACTGTCAGGGCGGGACGCTCCTCCCTCCTGAGTAGCTATTCGCTGTTTCTGGGGATTTCCACCCCGCATATTTCTGCGCTGTTTTGACGGATCTGCAGCACAGTTGCACTGGCTGCAGAATCCTTTCTTGTTAGTCTGGTGTTTGCTGCGCCACGGTGCGCATTAGATTCGGCATTAAAGCCTCATCCGGGTTCACCGCTGTTACGGCGTCGATGGTATGAGAGCGCCCATGGCCTCTCGTTATAAGACTCACGCCAATATTTTTAGAAGGGCAGAGAGCGGGGCCAATGAAAAAGTGTTTGCAGCAGATCACGAATTTTAAGGTGGCTTGACAACGGCTGGTGCTCCTTTTTGGCTTTGATGTGACCTTTCTGGGGAAATCATTTTTACTTCGTTATATGATGTAATTACCGTTTACAAAATCTAGGTTTACTTGCTCCTCTGGGCGTTTACAATTACTTCCTTGTATGACGTCATTTCTTACTTCCGTAACGGACAGACAGACAGCACCATTTTAATTTTGTCTGAATTAGAGGACCTTCGCTGCGCTCCGGTCGATAATTCAGACCACCTTATTTAAATTATCATATTCCGGCGCCACGGCCGGCCGGCCTGGAGCATCAGACAAGACTTGGTTTCATAATTCCTCAAAATAAAATTTGGTTATTCGAGGTCAACTAAAAAAATTCCGATTTTTTCAATTTTTCTTAACTTCTGGTTATGCTTTCTTAGGTTTCTTAGGGTTTTTAGGGATCTTAGGTTTCTTGTTTCCTTAGGTTTCTTGGGCTTCTCCGGTCAGCAAAATGTTGTGAGCAAGTTATCGGTGTCACTTATTAAGTGACACCAGATAACTACTGCAACTGCACAACTTTATAACACCGTGGTAGTAAAAGTTGCAATGCCACAGCTCGGTGGGACGAATTCGCCCAAGTCTGTCTCTACTCGCAGTACCAGCGCTGAAGTCCACCCCGAATTCTCTCGATGGCCTGTCCGCCTCCTCCTCTTTTCTATGCAGGCGCTGTTGTTGCTAAACGACTACAGTAGCAACATCCATCCGCGGTATTCATAACGCAAGTGGTGCAAATGAAGAATATTGCAGCGAGTTGAATAAGACCCAGCAATGTAAGCGAAAATCTTATGCTGGTTTTTGTATTAGAGGTACAGAGTATTCTCCGACTTGAGAATTCAGATTTCGCCAGTGTGAAAGCGTATAACATTTTATCACCAATAAGCGCAAAAGCGAAGGAACTGCTACCAGATTTGGGAGTGTGTTTGTTCCGCCATGCAGAGATAAGCGCACCTGCGACGTTGGCTCGCATTGAAATATTCAAAGACGGTGCTGATAAAATTCAACGAACTGAAAATTGGCCCTCCAACGTTTTCGTGCGAGAATGGGTGTACTTATTTGTCTTTTTGGTCGTTTGGGATCTCTTGTTTTTGTTTTCATGCTGTACAAACACTGGTTACTGTCCTTATGACTTTTTGTGGCTGCGACAGCTCGAAGAAGTTCTGAAAGGGGCTGTCCTTTTTTGTGGCAGCTGATCTTGTGCGTTTGTCTACAACTTCGTGCAGGTTTCTAACCTCATTGTGTACACGTTAAGCTGATCAAACAAACAAACAACAAATAATTTAACGAAAGTATTTGTATCTATTTGTCAACTGTTGCCAGTCTGAAGCTAGCCTAATGTGAGTGCTATCCTGCGAGCGCTGGTATAGGCCAACGTGTTACGTACGATACAATCGTGATTGATGAACGAACTGATTTTGATTTTTTAGCTATAAGGGATTACATTCATGTAGTCGATTTGGCGAAGGGGCACGTTGCCGCTGTGAATCAACTCATGGGTAACTGCGGTTTCAAGGTACGATCAACCGTTTAAATTGATTTTTTTACCCTCAGTATACAGGGGTACCGGGACAAGTTCGGGCAGTTACGTAAAATTTATTTTAGAAAATCATCGTGTGCAGTTCTGTTTTCTAGTACAACTTTTAATTGTGAACCTAGGAGAGTCAAAGTTTAAATGTTTTGCTGTTGCAGGAAGGGGCGGGGCGAGAGATTAAGGAAATGAGTTGTGCTATTTTTTCTTATGTTTCTAACTGAACTTACAGTTATGTACCAACCTACATTTCTACATTTCTGGGTTGGCGTTTCGGAAACCTGTTGACTGACTCAGAAGCTCCATGTCAGGGGTAAGTCAGAAGGAGCTTACGCCATCAGTGCCCGATCCGATCCATTAGACGCAACTCAGATAGACTTGTATGCATGTTA
>NW_026570632.1:0-25433 GCF_019649055.1 Paramacrobiotus metropolitanus | reverse complement strand
AAGTCATTTCCAACTTCCGCAACGGACAGACAGGCAGATAATTTTTGATTTCGTGTGAATTAATATTAGAGGAAGTTTGATGCGCTCCGGTCTTTAATGGTAAGCTGCGTAGAATAATTATAATTTCATTTAATATATTCAGGCAAATAGGCCACAAGTTCACTCCCGAAGGAGAATAAACGTTTTAGGAATTCCGGTTATCCCGGTGCTACAACGTTAAAGTATTCACAGTAATGTGTTTTATTTCACCTGTGGTACAACGTAATTTTAGAAAATTGAAAACATCGACATTTCCTTATAACATCAAAATTTCATTTAACTGTTCTGCTCCTTCCATCGTTCCCATAACCGATGCCGCGTTGCCGCGCTGTATCTCCAGTGACAATCTTTGGCGTAAAAACTCATGGGAACGGGCTTCGCCTGTGTGTTGCTCGAGTCGTTTACCCAGTGCTTTGATAACGGCGATAGCGGACGGTCCCCAAGGGCCCATGGTTTCGAAAGCTATCGGTGCGAAGATGTATCTGCCACTTAGATACAAATAAAGCCGGGATTTCTTCTCTTCCGCTTCCAATGCCGCTGCACCTGCGTTTGCGGCCGTAGACCTGACGTGGGATGGAGCAACCGTGTCCACACAAGTGACGTCCCATGCCAAGCACATCCCTCTCTGCCAGGCGAATGTTGTGCAGCCATCAGGACGTCGTTCGGACGTATGCGACGTGCCACGTGGCTCCAATTTCGCCGGAATCCCAGCTGACACAAGAGATCGGCATATGATGCTGTTCAATCCTCCGTGTCGTGGGTGTCTACCGGCAGAAAATACACAAGACAGACCGTGATGCCCGAATTTATCGACATGTTTTTGGCACTTCATACAATCGTGAGGCTCGCATATTGCAACTCCCAATCTGAGGCCTACGGAAATTTTAAGGGTATCGTCATCCAGAAGGTTGCCAATGTGAGCGGAGGGTAACGCATTTAACCAGATCCCAGCCTCTGGCCTAGACTGAGCAAGAAGGCGGGCTCTATTAACTTCGTCGTTGCGGTAAACTTCCAGCAGCGTAGACAGAGACACGTTGCATAATGGTATCCCGTTTTTGTTGCTTACGGAAATTAGGTTCCGGCAGTTCGGGCAGGCGTTCTTTTCCACAAATCAAGAGCGTCAGGAAATTCAACGGCAGAGTGACCAGGCAGCAGTGAGGACACCAAATCGGATACGGAGTGAATCGAAGCCAGAAAGGCTGGAAGTGCTAATTCCTCCGCCCGGCGTATGCCGATACCGCCCCTGCTAACAGGAAGACTAGCCTGGCGCCAGCACGGGTAATCGTCATGAGTTGTTCTGACGTTACACAAGGTCTGGAAACAGGAGCGCATCATATCGTCCATTTCAGTACAACTTCTGGCATTCCATACGTTACAGCATCTGAGCATGTAAATAACTTTTGGCGCGCCGAGGCAGTGCTTCAGGAGATATTACGCAATATGACGTGGCAGCATCTGGAGCCGTTCGCATACTCTGGACAATGAAGTAGCTTTCTCAGTGAGCGATGAACCAATAGCATCGTCCAGCACGGGGGCTCCAAGTAGTGTGAGGGTGGAGCTCGACAAGACACGGAGCTGAGGGTGTCGAGCGACAAAGTCAGCAATCACTTCTTTCTGAATACTAGCCGTCCCTCCAGAGACAAATAATTCGCACTTCGCAATATTGATATCCAGCCCAATGGAACGAGCGTTCTCGACAATTCGGGTAAAATTTTCAAGCACACTTGCAGGGGATCCGCCTAAAGTTCCATCGTCCAAAAACCAAGCGTTGAGCTCCGTAGTCAAGGTGATGACTAAAACATGAAGAACAAGACAGAAAAGTAAGGGGCCCAAAGGGTCTCCCTGTTGCACGCCACACTCAGAAGACAAGATGAACTGTTCCAAAAACAGCGCCGTATGGTATCCGTACGCTGACTGCAGGAATGCATCGTACTCAGGAAAATGTTTGTGTACGGCGTTCAGTACGGCTTCTCTGAAAACCGTATTAAACGCATTCCTGAAATCGATTTTCAGGATAGCCTTTACGGTCTCAGGATCCGACTCGATGTATTTCCTGGTTCCGTGGACTATGGCCTCAGCTCCACCGCGTACGTTGAATCCTAACTGCAGTGGGCAGAGGGTGGCAGTTACGCGGTCAGCCACTTTGGAGCAGACGATTTTCGCAACTATGCGGCGCAGCGTCAGGCCAACCGCGATGGGGCGAAGGCCACCGTCTTTCTTGCGTAAGGCGATCAATTTACCACCGAAGAACGTGGGACGAATGTCGGTCGGTATTTTCCCGTTGATCACTATATTGAGGACGGATGCTAGCGCCTCGCAGAATTGGCTGCTATGCTCGTCCATTTTCGGGCCTGTTATATCCAGAAGGTGTTGCGGCCGCAGACCGTCATGCCCGCCAGCAGAACCCCGAGGAAAGCTATGGAGTGCTGTGAAAACGTCCGCGGCAGTTATAGGTGGCGCTGCAGACACCGGGTCGAGCGGAGGCATAACGGGGGGTGGGCTTTTAGGGTGCTTCGTCCTGAGCTCTTCCAGGACGTCTGCGGTGACAGCTGCGACAGAATCTGTGGAGGAAATAACGCGCATTGCGCCAGAGACGGATCCGTCGTCAATTTTGAGACCGACTTGACGAACGAGATCGTCTTCTCTGTTCCCCTTCTTCCTGGGGTTAGGGGGTGGTGTAGCAGGGATCTCAATGTCGCGGTCGTAAAGACCGAGATTCTTCTTCACTGCTGCTGCCAGGGAAACGTTGCGCTCAGATTTTGTTTTAGCTGGAAGCCTTAGAGCGTTAGGAGCGAAGGCAAATTAATAGCTGCAGCCAGGACTTGCTGTCGTTCTTGCTCACCACTTGTAGAAGAGCCTTCTGCAGCGAAGCTCTGGTGGTCGGTCTTGCGCCGTGCGGAATGCGTCGCATGATCCTCTCTTTAGTAGGATAAAAAGCTTGAGGAGTAGTAGGCGGCGTAGGCGCGGCTCCGCTGGAATTATTACCCACGGCAGAGGGAGCCTGCACAGTTGGTCGTGACTTGCAGGCTCGCTTGTGACTCGCAAGGCCAGCTCCCCTACAAAACAACTTCTGACAGAATGGGCATGGTTCCTTATCGTTGGCCATGATGAATCGAGGACCTAAAGGAGAGCGACTGACCTGGCGGGTTTATGTGGACGCTGGCTGCCAAGAAGGATCAGGCCCGCCGGACCCGTAATGCAGCACGGTCTCTTCAGTGAGAATCCGCACTACGTTTAGATCCTCCTGGCCACCCTTTCAACCAAGAGGGACCGATCCCCGATTTGGTGAACTGGGAAATTTAGTTCGTTCGGAATCGAAGGGATAAAAAGCAGTTCGTTCGGAATCAAAGGGATAATCAAAAAAAAAATTTCCAAGTTTTGTGTACTTTCCAAGTTAATATTGTGCGACGTGCCTTATTATGATTGTTTTGAAGTCATTTTGAGTATAGACTCTAAGCAAACAACTGAACCACAATTATTTTATTTTCAAATAGTATGTTTTTGCAATCCTCTCCTGCGGCTTTTGGATTGTGCATACTCCTGTCTACCACAAAAGATTTACAAGGAATATATGGGGACAAACAAGTTTACTCGGCCCGGTTCCCTGTACTGCTGCCGTCACCCGCCTGGAGTGTGACGTTACGGCAATACATACGGTTAAATCAGACGCGGTACATAAGCGCCATGTATAGCCACAACGTAAAACACCAGCCGGCTGACATCAGAAGTACAAGGGACTGGTTCGGCTTGACTCATTTTTCCCCAAATATTTATTATATTGTTTTTTCCTTGTGTGTCCACTGTCGTTAATCTGTATTGTGACGTTTTATCCTTCGGTGCGCGAGTGCGTAGCAGCGTGGCCGCTATAATAACACCTAATAACATTTATAACGAGTTTAATGTCTTCGTACTACGAGCAGCTGCGCCATTGCAACTGTGGGCTGTACAACAACTGCAGTTGATCAACAGAAATTATAAAGAGATAGGACAGCGAGTAACATTATAAAATAATAAGCAGTCTCAAAGTTATTATAGATGAATGAGGCAATTAGGAGCATATAAAAACATGGTCAGATAACCCTCAACCAGCTCGGGCGGTGCACGGTAATTAGCGCCAATATAGCTTTATGGCCGCAAGCTGTTTCCTGGTACTTGCTGGCTGAGATGATTCTAACAAGGGATATAA
Source organism: Paramacrobiotus metropolitanus (assembly GCF_019649055.1). Lineage (NCBI taxonomy): Eukaryota > Metazoa > Tardigrada > Eutardigrada > Parachela > Macrobiotidae > Paramacrobiotus > Paramacrobiotus metropolitanus. Next base: position 21,208 of record NW_026570632.1, on the reverse strand, counting down.
TGCAACCTTGATCTTAACTGCGGCGGGGAAAATTTAGATTTAGGGTAGTACTAGTTATAAAATTATTAGTATAGAGTAAACAGTGCATCGCTAAAAATACTAAGTATCAGAAATCGGCTGGCCGGTTCGTGGGTCATAATATGAATAATGATTCTGAATAAAATCACCAAACAGTGTGCAGCCAGTGCGCATAAATCGCCAGCACTGGTTTCCAACAGAGAAGCGCTTACATGCGCAATAAGCGTTAGAAATGAGGCATGTATTTTTACAGCATTACGTTCTAGCAATAAAACGACAAAATAAGCGTAAAATCAGCTTAAGCGTTAGAAAAATTAAATACTAAAAGCGCATGCGCCATGGAACTGCTTCAAATGATTAAAATGTGACGTTGAGAAAATCCCAAACCTGGATATTGGCAGAACACTTAAGTCCATCATTGGTGCATGCGTTCAGCTCATCGGACCACTTAGAATTATGATTATTTTGTGTTCTAAAGAGACTTTGTGCTACGGCATAATTAGGTTTTCAGCAGCCCTCCAGAAGCTGCTCAATTTCCACACAGGATGGAAAGGAGCACAGCTTGCCAAACGCTTCTGTCCGGAAATACCAGTAGTGCAGGACAATCCCTTTCAGACCCCAAATGATGCCGGAGCATTTGAGAGAGGCAAAAACGTTGATACACTCCACAATGAGTATGAATACAAAATTCGTGATTGCCGCATCGAACACGTTCAGTCCAGTGGTGTACTTATTCCCGCAGTGGATGATCACTGGTGTGGTTACCCACGCTATTTGAAAAGCCGACGCCATTATCTGTCCTCCTCGAACAACGCCGTACAAAAATTCGCACTGCCGGCACAGTGCCGTGGTCCACGCGGCCAAATGCTGGGAAGCTTCCAGCCGATGGGAATCAGCGCACAGGCGTTGCACGCGACCGAAAAGCTGCAGCGCGTTTATTTCTGCCAGCAGGCTGATAAAGAAGAAGCTGATCGACGGGAGCAGCGCCCATCCCAGGAATATTACTCGCAACCTGGAGCGTTCTTCCTCCGAGTTTATCTGAAGAAATTTAATTTGTAAGTATATTTCTAGAACCGCAAAAGAAATTTATCTGAAGCTGGCCATGAAAAAATAAGAAAATTTAAACAACCTAAAAAAATTAAAAACCGAAGAAAATCTAAGAAACGTAAAAAGACCTGAGAATAACTAAGAGACCAACGAAAATCCAAGAAAACAGAAGGTAGTCTAATAAAAACTTGGGAAGCCTAAACTTACGTTGCAGTAGCATCGTCCGTATTATACATCAGAATATAATTATATATTGACTAAAAAAAACAGCTTGCGCCGGCTTTTTCAATGCTCGCCGAACCTACCATATGATCCATACTTCGCTTACTGCCTTATATGGGCTCCCCTTATATTACTCTCCCTTATCTGGGCTCCCGAGCAATATGAGCAACCCTCTACATCGGCGGTTACGTTATCACTCACAGTTTTGCAGCTGTTATCAGTGTTATGACTGAACGAAAATTTAGATTTACGTAAAATACTTATTTCGCCAGTACTTTTGTAGCATTGAGTTTGTATCAACGTTTGTGGCACTTTTTAATGAAAAATGTATATAGATAATATAATTATATAATTGTAATTCGGATGTGAAATTTCGGAATTCTTTGGTGTGCTCACTTGTAAATCCGGTTGAAAGAAGTAGAAAAGGGTTCTGCTATAAACCCGATAAATAATTTGACGGGTATTGCTCACTAGCCGGGAGCCCAGATAAGGGAGAGTAATGTAAGGGGAGCCCATATAAGGCAGTAAGCGAAGTATCCAACAATAAATAATCATCGTCGCTTAGCGTGGAAGTTGCATTAAACAGCCAGACTCTTGCTGCAAAGAGGATTATGCTGACGACAGTAAAGCAGTTGATGAGTATTGCATCTTTGCGGATTTTCTTGGTAAGAGAACCGTCATACTGCAATTTCTCCTGACTAAACAGGCGAATGATAACGTCCTGTTCTTGTACATCAGTCGGAGATGCTGCGGTGCCAGACTCTTGTTTCATCGCGTAAGTTTAACGGATGGCAATAAAATAAAATTAATCCTACTCGTACAAAGCCAACCTCCGAAATATTCCCACTTAGTGTAAAGAAAGAATTGATATTTGGAAAATATAGAGCAAGCGGAAGAGTTACCATGAAGTAACCAGACAATCAATATGTAAGTGGTACGTAAGGTGCGTGTTCATAGTACCTTGTGTACAACCAGCGTCAAGGGCATGGCACTATCCTTCTAATTCTTGGTGACATTTAAACCTGCCCAGAAGAATTGCTCTGCCAGTTGATTTCAATACCGAAGCGCTGCAATAAATACTGTCAAAATGCGTGCCTTTCCCGACTGCAGTATCATCTGCTGTACGAGATCACCCAAGTTCAGCGTCCAGGAAGTTCAAGCGTGCAATTAAGTGCAATTACAGTATACTTTATTTTATGATGGAATACATATGTCACTGCCGTTTTGTAACTAGAAAAAGACAGGAACATGTCACATTTCGTGGCTGTGCAGTACGAGCATCACATCGTACTTGTACTACCGATGAATCAGCCTAACGAAGGATGTACAAGAGGTAAAATTAAAACTGCTTTACCTGAAATATATCAAGCGTGAGATTGCAGAAAATCAATACAGTATACCAATATTGTCTGTACAGAGCATGTCTGTTACTCGATGTTCGTACAACATCTGTGCTAGTGTACCATTCTGGTTGTCGATTATATCGTAACTAAATTAAATACGTCAATAATGTTAAAATTGCCATTATTTTAACAAAACCGCCATTATTGCTTAACCGCCATTATTGCTTAACCGCCATTATTGTTAAAATTGTTGGTACAAGGTCTGCACGTTGCATAAATGATAAAATCATTTCAACCACCGCATGAAATAATACCACAGTTGCCGAGAATTTACTGCCGAATAAAGCACACAAAAATGACAGTAAATATTGTCTGAATAAAACGCTGGAAATGGAACTATTGAGTTCCATAAGCTGTCACCATACAGGATGCAGCGCACTAGAAAAACTGATCGTGAAGCTGAGTACTTCTTTCGCAAAACAGTGAAGCGAAAATGATTTGCAGCTACATGTATAAAGCCCAACCAAACACTGCGCTCACATACGGTTTTCACGCCAATATATAGGAATCAGAAACCATTCGGCTACAGAATATCATGAAGCAATGGAAAAAATGCATGGGAGTGAGCGATTGTTAAGCTTTTCGTGCGTGCAAGCAAAGTTGCTACCATGGTAGCTTTTCTTAACGAACAACAACACGTCGAAAGGAGCGGGTACAATAACAATGCAGTTCCAGAGGAAGCACAGATGCCTGCAGCAATGAGAGGGACATAGAAGAAGGGGCAGATGGGACATAATAACTCTGGAGTCAAGCGCGGGAGAAAGCGGAAGTATCTCTGCGGTCTGTATATTATGGCGGGATATGGTTGCCGCTACCGCTTGGTGAAACCTTGCCAAAGAAAGCAATGCAGCATTTGAAAGTGTTTCCTCGCACTTAATAGTACCGATTTAAATAACTTCGTGTACAATGTAGAACCAAACATTTGGAAATAAACCTGTCCACTGGCTGCTCAAAATGTAATAATATACAATATGACGTAATCTCAGCATATTGGCAATTGGCAATTTGTAATGAATATCGATAATACGATATAGGTAAGCCTCAATCAATACACAGCTACATATACACAAAAAACAACTGCATTGGCACTTCACTACTGCAGAGTGCAGAGGTGACGAATGTAAAATAGCCGAAAGCGGAAAGAATCTCCATTAAGTTGTAAAATTAATCACTTGAGATACGGGTGTGTAGAATTCATGGATGAGTCCAAGCTGTTCTGAAATATACAAGATAAACCGTCATTTCTCGGTAACATTTTGTATGTGAGAAGTTAAAATACTCGCAGCATTATCATGCTGAATTTTAGTACGCGTCCCGAAAGGTAGCAAGGAATGCTACTTGGTGTGACTTCTCTCCCGGGCTTAATTTGCGGTATGTTCTATTTCTGGTATTGTACATAGAACAGTATCAGTATCGGTCGAGTAGTATCATACCGTATATTTTGCATCATATATTTAGTATATCGTATATTTTGTACAATCACTTGAAATATTGAAAAACGGGAATGACGCAGCGTTAAATTATAGATAATAACGGATGGATCGGGGACATTTTGCCTTCGATTATGACACAGGTTCTCCAGGTTTTAGACCTGCATACTCAAGCAAAGGCAAAAAGGTAACAACAACCAGTTAACGGTTCTCGCAATACGACACTCACTCAGTTAGTAAACACTTTATTGGACACTTTACACAGTAGTAAATTGTAGTGTGTGTTGTTTAGACGTACCTCACAGGTAGGTCGCAACACACCGAATATTTTTTCTAAGCTATCTTGCTTTGCAAGAAGTAAGTTGCGTTTACTAGCTTCGGTGATTTACTCGTATTTCCGGCGTATAACAGGTAGCGTGAAATAGAGATTCATGGGTTCACGCTAAGCTTTATGCCAGGGCTCGTAAAAGTCGCTCGTGTGACGTTACGCTAATTCTCGCGCGGTACATAAGCACCATATAGTCACAACGCAGTATAGCCACAACGTCAAACTGAAGGGAGTGCTGAAATGCGCTACCGTCATCCTTCGTATACAGCCCATCCGGAAACAATATCCCTAGCGATATGTTGTGAATACAGGGAACAAACGCAGGCATACATGCACATCTTGAATGTACGTACACGTCCCCTCGTAAAAATTCCCCGTTCACACTTTAAGCTCTTGTTTCCAAATGGGCTTGTACATGAATAATTATTATTAAACAGTGTATATTACCGATTTAGGGTCTGCACGCTGTGGTATTTGCTGTTATCCGACCGTTGCTCCAGCCGACACATTAACATCGATATCTCAGTACTAAAGCCGAACAAATACTTCAACACGCATTTGCCTTCCTGGCACGATATGTACAAATTTTGCTGGGCCGTAAACACGGCGATTACCAATGCAACCAAAAGCGTTACGCTGATTGGCGATCTTCAGTGCAGCTCAGACTTCGCGATATATCTGTATGTCGTCACCAAAGTGTTGGTAACCTTGCTGACCGCCAAGATGATTCAGCTGCACTTGATAGTCATCAAAGATGGCTTCGCACAAGATGGTATTACGAATGATTATGATCTGCTGTACGATTTGTCGGAATCAGATGATGATGATGACGGTGATGGTGATGAGGAAGAACCTAATAACCGTCCTTGGAAATGCAACAATTTAACCAAACTCATCACGGTTTGCCAGCATCTGGTTCTGCAGAATTATACGGTGCAGAATATTAGCAGCATGCAATCTGCATGATCTGTTTTCCGATGGATTTCCATGGAAGGAAGCAGGAAGCTGGTCTTCAACGGATTTCAGATAACTGCATGCATCCAGTTACGATCCAGCGCCTAACGCTGCATGCCGAAGATGGTGATGCCGGTATGCTGCGTAAGTTTTTACTAGCGGCGGATAAGTACTATCCTCCGGTTGATGCAATAGTGTACAACCAGGTACGCTCCATCCATCGAGGGTGGATTGACAATCTGGACTATCCCGAGCAGTGGCATTCGATTCGAAGCTTCCTTCAACTGTAGGTTTAAAATTAAGGGATGTTGTTTTATCGTAATGATGTGTGTTATCGTAATTTTGTAGGTACTGTGGTTTCTGGCCAGATGGCAGTGAGCGCAGTTGGGCGGATGCTGATCTGAGGGAGCTGGATGTGACCACTCTGTCCAAGCTTTCAGTTGCAGCCGTTTTATCCTGGTTTATTGTGCTTTGACCGCGATTTACCGCAACATCTGGTGCTTATGGAAATCTGATATGGAATAGTGTAGTATACTGAGTTCACGTGTTTATTGTCCTTCTAATACTTTCCTATTTCTGTCCTTTGTCCTTGTCTTCTTAGCAACTTCTCTTGTGTTTTCCCGGTTCTCTAGTTACGATTCCTCAGTTTCCTTTCAGTTGTTTTCCTGACCATTACGATACAATAAAGATACGATTCCTACACATGACAATACATGACAATGGCGTGAAGCTTGTGTAATACTGTAGATCTCTATCATTGAAGTGTACGAGTTCTTTATATACGGCTTAACAGCGCTAGTTCGCTTCTTAATTCGTTCGAATATGGCGACACCAGAAACTCATCCCATCCTACGGTTTAATCCCGAGTCGATGCAGTGGGATATGTGGAAAGAAAACCTCCACAGCTATATCGAATTCGCCGACATCCCCGTGGAGAAGCAGAAAGGGCTGCTTCTGAACTCGCTGGAGGTCAAGCCATTCGAGATGCTTGTCTCGATGTGCAGGCCGACTGCCATCACGGACAAGAAACTCACCATAGAAATGCTGCTGGCCAAATTGGATACAGTGTACAACAAGTACACATTCAAGGTCGCGGAGTGGGCACACCTGTTCCGAACTGTCCAAGGGAAGGACGAATCGCTGGCGGCATACTCCAGCAGGTTACGGTACAGGAGTACCGTATGCAAGTTTCCCGCTGACATCATCGACCCGATGCTCAGCGCCGTCTTCATAAACGGCATCCAGTCGGATTCCGTCCGCCGTCACCTACTGATAAACGAATACCAGACCCACGAAGAGACCCTGAACGCCGCCAGGAAGATGGAAACCGGCATTGAAGAAGCTACGGCCAGTACGTCCAGCCAAGACCGTGAAACTGTGATGAAAGTCACAGCTAGCAGAAGGTCAACGGTTGTCAAGCAAAGACATCCAATTCCAGTGGTCAATCCAGTGCAAATGGAAGCCACAAGCCACCCACCAGCAATCAAAACGAGTCCGATTCCGATTCCAGTTCCCCTAAGCGAAGATGCGATTCCTGTGGATCAACCGATCACATGCGCGAGCGCTGTTTCTACAGGAAACACGTATGCCATAACTGTGGGAAGAAAGGTCATATAGCAAAGGCATGCCGCTCACAGAAGAAATCCGACGTCGCTACGAATAACTACATTACGGATTACGCACCGCGTCCTCCATACGACATACTGTGATTCCAGTTCCGGTTCCTACGACGCTTCGTCTCAGTGGTTCAGAGTTCACTAACTATATGGTTCTGTTGCCGTGGTTCTTGTTGCTATGGTTCTATGGTTTGTATGCTGCTAAATATATGGTTCTGATGCAATGGTTCAACCCAGCTCTTTTTGGGCGAGGGAAGGGAATGTAGTATACTGAGTTCACGTGTTTATTGTCCTTCTAATACTTTCCTATTTCTGTCCTTTGTCCTTGTCTTCTTAGCAACTTCTCTTGTGTTTTCCCGGTTCTCTAGTTACGATTCCTCAGTTTCCTTTCAGTTGTTTTCCTGACCATTACGATACAATAAAGATACGATTCCTACACATGACAATACATGACAATCTGATATGGAATAGCACACGCGTCCTGTACTGACGATAACTGCATGTATAAATAATTGTTAATAACGATTAATCAAGCCTAATTTTCTCCATGTGTTTTCAAATTGCTGATTAAAAGTTTCGGATGCACAGTACTTGGCAAATTTATGTTCGGAAACGTGTGTCGCAAAAAAAGGCGCTTATGTGTATGCGTATGTACGCTTTGAAAAGATATACAATGTTTCGAGTTTTGTTATGGACAGGAACAAAGTCCATCCAGTGCACGTTGTTCACAAACTAAAACAGAGAAAAGTGTCCGGGAACTGCCATGTCCCTGCTGCATGAACCGGATACACCAAATTCACTGGGACCACATCATTAATTATGTATGTTCCGCTATCGTGCTCCAACCTATTCGATCGCCCGCAGTCTCTTCATACCTTATCCAAAAAATGCAATCAGTCGACTGCAGTACGCTGGCTGGGGGATGGCGAAAAGCAGGCGAATTTGCCCGATGAGCAGTCCATAAGTGTAGATTTTCTGGTTAAATAACGTGCATTGTAAGATTCTACATGGTGTACATAAAAGGTGTACCATTTCGTGTACGCATCGGCACTATGAAAATCAGCTAAAAAAATTTTTTTTGTACCACGCTTTCATAATATTGACAAATTTTCAAGAAACTCGAAATTTGCGTATGCTTAAGTGGTGGGATGAGAATTAAGTAATACTTCCGCATTAACAAGATAATTAGTTAACTAACTGACTGCAGATGTCTTCCTAAAATATAACCCACTGCTCTTTGTGGGAAATGGGCAATATAAGAGTATTGCCGATCGTATTATCCGCGCGAATGCTACAATAATTATATGTACTCCGTATGTTCTTACTTGTACCTTGCTTTCTCTGTCTTTTTCTGCTAATTTAAGATCGTTCATCGCACGATTGTCCGCGTGAGCTGATAAAGCTCAATTTCCGGCGTGCCAATCGGTCTCTCATCGGAATAAATAATTTCGCCAGCAGCTTTCCTGAATTTCACTAGCAGATGGCATCTAGAGTAACTGCCATCTGCTAACGATTCACCGTACAATATTTCCCCGTAATAATAACCCATGAGAAAATTTCAGTTGGGCCGGCGAAAACAGGCTTGTTCCAAAGATTGTCAGAAACACATCCAAATACAGCGTGACCGGGGTACGTGCGGATAGTTCTTCCGAATATTTACCACAACCCATCATGAGAAAGCAAAAAAAATATTAAAAACCGTAGGGAAACAAACTTAAGAAAACATGGGATATTGTTTTAATATTATTATTATTATTAAACAGCAGAGCAGCTAAGCTGGCTGACCGCTCCATCGGACAGGTTAGATATCCCGATAGGGGAACAGTAGATAGAAATATGGAAATCCATATTGATATTTATACTGAAAATGTAAACCGAGCCGTTTTCGAGCCAACTAGCCGAATAAAGCAATCGCAAAATACGGCTGTGCTTTTTCAGATGCGGTATCCCACTGTAGCGAGCGAAGTAGCAAAACACATGGTTGGTTCATCCCGTCAAATCTAGATCATCCGCATTTCTTCATACCCCGTCCACCAACACGGCAATCAACTGAATGCCATATAGCTGGGTGGGGAATGCCGAAATGCTTGCTTACGCATCTGGTCCGGTGCCGTTCGAGCGCGGTCCAGCTACTGAAGTGGTCAAAGAAGGCAGAGCAGAAATATCTGATTGCAGTCGATGTTGCACGGCGAATTAAATGTTTCGCGCTTGCGCAAAACTTGGACTACGGAAGCGTCATTTCATTTGATTAGTTTATTTTCGAGTAGTATCATGTAACGAAGGGTTGTACTAGAGCTAAACGTGCTAGTACATTGTTCAGTCGATCGACTAGATAGTTGAATGTCTATCACAGTAACATACTGTGACTTATATAGCTAGACATAGAACATCAACATCCTAGCATGTAGGTAGAAGAACTAGACAATTAGCTCAGCAGAATCGCTAAAGGCAAGAGTCACACACATAATATGAATCACGTATTCACATTACAATCATTTTGCTTTTATGTTTTCAAAGAGCTGTCACGAGAGATAGTAGATAGGAATCGTAGCATCGGTCGGGAGAGTTTTTACGACAGAGAACGAGTACTGAAATTCAAAGAGGAAATGCTGATTTTGTACTTTGTAACTTAAAATGGAGGAGAGAGTGCGGGTGTGTGCTTGGTGCTTAAACTGGCGAATCCTGAGTGGTAGCTTTCCTGTTCAAACTTTTAGTACTCTTTACCTTTCTGCCGCAACTTAGTAGAGGAGGTACTCTTAATAAATTTAATAGCATGAGAACGGAAATATGTAAAGTAATGTGCGCGTGTGTGCAACAACCGCAAAAGCTTCGCAGAGTGCAAACCGAAAGCGGTGATTAAGTGCAGCTACAGATGGCGACACGGTGTAGATATCGTTTGGCTTGAGACTATGAGTGACAATCTGAGAGCCGCACTCATGTGCGGGATGTCACAAGCCCGTCGATGCGTACGGCCAACACGGATTATCCTGTTCTTTTTCTGCCGGAAGACACCCACGCCACGGCGGCTTAAACAGTATCGTGTGGATATCTTTAGTGTCAGCCGGCATCCCAGCCACATTGGAGCCTCGGGGAACATCTTACACCTCCATTCGGCACCCAGATGGATGCACTACCTTGTTTGGAAACGCGGTATGGGTTTGGTTTGGGACACGATCTGTGTTGACACTGTCGCCCTATCTCGCTTGAAAACCACCGCAGTCACAGCGGGATCCGCTGCCGCGCAGGCTGAGGACAAAAAAACACGCCTGTGCTCGTATCTAGAAGGTAAATACATCTTCTTTCCACTGATGTATTTATATTTTTTATGGTACAGGCCATCAATATGACAAAAGTGCATTCGTGTGACTTTACTTAAAATGATACAAATTTAAACGTTAAAAAACCCACTCTCTCCACTTGCCTTCGAAACACTCAGGCCATGGAGATAGTCGCCGCTTCGGTACTCGAAACAATGGAAGGAGCGGGCAGCGTTAAATGAGGTGTGAGGAGGAGTGGCCTCCCCGCACACACGCACTGGTGCGGGTGCTAAGTTGTTTTGCTGTTTTTTGCTAGTGATTTTCTCCATCTACCAGCTCTTCGATCATGTAGATTCTTCAGTTGTTAGCCATCGTCGTCTGAGTAAATTGCTGTACTTTTGGCCCCGCAGCATTCTGCTGCGGGAGCATCTGTAGTGTCATGTGAATGGGATATAAAGTGTGCAGTTGATTGTCGGGTGTCTTGCGTTTCCGCATAGCTCGTAGTATACAACACTGCTCACTCTGCAGGATAGATTCCGTTTCTGTCTCTGTCCGTGGATTCTTCCTAGATCCACCATCATAGAGGTTTCGTTACTGCGATTTATTGTTTTTAATCTGTAATGTATCCGTGTTCGACCAAATAAGCGGCATCAGTGCAGCTCAGAGCTGGCCTTAATTATTTTGAGAAGCCTCTGTTCCTCACTGCACATCCGGCATCCATCTTCGCGTCATTCAGGCTTTCACAGCAGTACAACATTATGACCTCGTCGTTTAAACCCACATCAAATGCTCACAAAAGAAGCCTTGCTACCGTATAATAGATGCACTTTCGACCTGCTTCGAATTTGCAGTCGTGCTCTCCAGAGCCGGCTTATAACATTGTTGCGTTCCATAACTGATGATATAGTAATTTGCTCTCCAACGGGTGTCGAACCCTCAAAATTTCCAAGTAAATTTCGTTGAATTGGAAGTGGTTACATGTTTCACTATATTTGAGCAGACGCGTCAGCGCTTCCGTCGTCATGAATTTCGTCACAGCGAATCCTTTCCGGGGATTGCAATCCGGAGCACGCGAGATTAATTATGGGAACACGGTGATGGTGCAGCAAGACAACGGGGAGTGGTGGCTGGGATACGTGCAGGATATCGATGAAGACCGCATGTTTATTAACTTCGATTCCATAACGGCTCCCGCAAGCTGGATCCACTCCCGCCACATCCGGGCACAACGCTTTTTAAGCGATCAGCAGTGGCACTGCGAATACGACCACGAAGTGACCAGAACCGGCAGTTTTCCGGTGCAGGTGGCGCTGCGCAACTCGGAGAACGGACCGTATGTGTTTCGCTCCGCGCGGCTCCTGACATCCACGACGCGATTGTGTATCTTCTTCGTGGAACTGAACCATGGAACACCGCCACAGCGTTTGGTGGTCCACCTGTGGCAGATTGCGGTTCCATCTGATCCCGCTGCCGATGGACCACCTCTTTACAACAAAACCAGCGGTCTATACTATCGCAAATTTACCGTGCCATTAACGAATGCTAGTATGATTACGAGACTGGATCTAGATGTTATACGTAGTTGTCTGTACAAAGCCGCGCAGACCCCTTCCACAGATGGAGGTCATTTTTGGGGTAACTTTTACGTTGCATACCGAATGCATGTTGCTGTCAGGGGAGATTTTCTTCATTTTATTTGCGCCCAGCTGCGTGCCAAATCCAATGACGTTCGCGAGCGTGCTGAATGGAATCTGGACACCTTAACCAACGCCTGTGCGAAATTGTATCCTGTTTCGGTTCCGTCACTAGTAAATGATGTTGGGTTTGCAGTCCATCAGCAGGGTTCAGTTTTCGGTAGGTCCATAATATTTCTGTAATTGTGACCCACTGTAGTACTATGATACATACTATCGTATAGATACAGTGATATAGTATCTCAATTTAACCTCTGCTTGAAATTTTCCGCCACTTCGGTTTTAAGCGTCCCTTCTGTAGGGCGCGAAATAAACGACGTTTCTCGTGATTGTCGCCCCTGGTGCCTGTTTTTCAGACGCCTAATAAATTTCGGCGTGTCCGCCATTTTAATCTATTACTTTCACTGGTAGTCTCAATGGTACATTCAATGCTGACTCTGATTGAGCTTTTGCAATTATTTAGTTTATTCGTACAGTAAAACTTCTTCTTCCGTTTTTGCTACCACCTGTTTGTCAAACAAAATTAATGCGGTGATACTACGCAGTTATTAAGTTACCCAAATCTAGTTTTGTTTATGCTGAAATGTCATAGGCGCGTTAATCATAAGAATTGTAGCAATAACAGGTGACATGAAAAACGTTATGGACGCTCTGTTAATATGACATCCATGACAAAACTCCTTTATGATGTGCAAGCCGGTCCGAATGATGAGCACGTACGTAAAGTACAGCTAATGCATATTGAGATCGCTCAGTACGATGGTCAACACACTGACAGTGAGCAGTGCTCACTGAGCACAATTTTTGGTTTAACCCATTAATTTTACCTCTTTTGCTGTAAATATATCTCGTGCTCATCATCCGGACCACCATGTACACAGAGACGTACGAGTTTACAGTAGACTTCATCAAGATGTTACACCAGCGTTAAACTGTAGACAATGACGGATGGATCGGTGATATGCTGCATTCGATTATGGCCCGTGTTCTCCAGAGCTTAGACCTGTACGCACAGGCAGGAGCAAAAAGGTAACACTTAACGATAAAAGTTAACAACACATACGGTGCATTGTCACACGTACTTCTACTGCAAATCCTACGCAGTGAAATGTGAAGCATGTGGCACATCGTAATAGCTAAGCAGAAATTTTACAAGACAACTTAGGGCGTCTTAGGCAGCTACTGTAGCTCATTTCAGCACTTTGCAGACGGATTAAAGTTAGCACAACCCAGAACAAAAAAACGTAAAGAAGTATGTGTAATTGTAAAATATAACGCAACAACAGACAATAAAACACATGCAATAATCACCAACAAAATGGCTTCATTTTGCGTCGTGCTCATAGTACGTACTTTCTGACCTACCTTACAATTAGGTCATAATACCAAAACGTTTTTCTATGGAGCTTTGTTTATCTGCTTGAAAAAGGTAATATTGTAAAGTGACTTTCATTACAGCACATGCATTTCGTATAGAAATTTGCGATACGATGTGTACAATCCTGATACCACAAAATTGTACCTACACGTGTACTACGGGAGCAATTATAAGTATTCACTCCAGGGTCTGTATATTGTGGTATCTGCTGCTATCCCAGCGTTGCTCCAGCCGACACGTTACCATCGACAGCTCCATACTGAAGCCAAACAAGAGTTTCAACACGAACATGCCTTCCTGCATCATTACGTATAAATTTACCTGGGCCGTGAAAAAGGCCATAACCGACGCAACCAGAAGCGTTACTGTGATCGGCGACCATCAGTACACAGACTTTGCCATATCTGTCGTCACGAAAGTGTTGGAAACACTGCTGACCGTCATGCAGATTCAACTGCAGTATATCGTCATTAAAGATGGCTTCAATCGAAATGGTATTACTAACTTTAAAGATTCTTACGAATTGTCGAAACCTCAGGTCTATAACGGAGACCGTCCTTGGACATGTCAGAATTTACCAAAGCTCGTCAAGGTTTGCTGGCATCTGATTCTGCGGAATTACACAGTGCACAATATTAGCCTGAATATTCCTTACATGGTTTACGGTGGGTTGTTAGCATTTCCATGGAAGGCAGCAGGTTATGAATGGATGTCAGATAAGCGAATGGTTCCAACTACGATCCGGCATCTAACGCTGCTAGCCGATGATGGTGATGCCGGGATCCTCCAAAAGTTTTTACTAGCGGCGGAGAAGTACTATCCTCCGGTTGATGCAACAGTGTACAATGACGTGCGCTCCATTCATCAGCGATGGGTGAACCACCTGGAATACCCCAGCCAGTGGCATTTTATCCGACGCTTGTTTCAACTGTAGGTTGCTGAAAGATTTATATATGAGGTTTTAAAGAAACCTGAAACTTGAATTTGCATATATTGTAGGTATAGTGGCTTCCGACCGGATGGCAGGGAGCGCAGTTGGACGGATGTTGATCTCAGAGAGGTGGATGTGTCCACCCTTTCTAAGCTTACAGTTGCCGCTGTTGTATCCTGGTTTAACGTGCCATGACCGCGAAATATTGTTAATTTATTTCTGCATTCAACTAGCAGTGACTCAGTGTGTTATAACAAATATTTTCTCTTGTTAAGCAGGTATAAGTTTACGTGGTAGAACACATTTTTGTTATGAAGTTTTTTCCGTTCTTTTGGCTGAGTCAAACCATCACACCGAAAGCGGCTTGTGTACAAGACAGTTAAACGTATGTAGGTACGGAAGCTGCATGAAATACCTCGTGCTGAACCATATCTGTACAGCGGGGAATGCGATATCGCGTAACACACCATATTTGTACGAGTACTACAATGAATAAGCCCCATTTTGCTAAGTAATAAAGCCTAATATTTCTCCATATTGCTAATAATTATTCTCAAATGTGCTGGACTAATTGATCTTCGAGAATGTGTGTCGCAAGACATACGCTTCGAGAAGAAATAAAAAGATTTCGAACGTTGTTCTGGACTGCGATTTGTTACATGATATAGTCTCATAAACATTGACTTACAGAAGAAAGGTGACTGTCCGGGAACTGCCGAGATCCTGCTGCATGAACCGGAAATACCAAATAACTGGGAATCCAGTATTATCGCTATCGCGCTGCAATCTCTACCAAAACCCACAATCTTTTCATACCCCACCTGTAAAATGCAGTCAGTCGAGTGCACCACGCAGGCTGGGGAATGGCGAAATGCAGGCGAACTTGGATGATGCGTCGCCCAAATGCACGAATTTTCTGCTGTTATGACATGCATGACAGGACATTCTGTTTAGTATACGTATAAAAGTTTGAGTTATCTGCTCACCGGCACTACGAAACGCAGTCATATAGTTGTTTCATAGTGTCACACTTTTATAATATCCATAAATTCCTAAGAAACCAGAAAATTTATTATATTTTTGAATGGTGGGATAAGAATGCACGCACGCACGCCCGCACATTACATTTTGCCGATTTTGGCTAACGAGCTGCACATGTCAGCGTAAGTAATAAAGTAGAACCCACTTCTGCCTGCTGGAAATGAGTGAAGCAGTATACTACCGATCGCATCATCCACAGTTCCACACGGAAGCGATGGTGTGTTATCACATGTAGTCTTGTACACTGTACTTTGATTTCTTTACCTTTTTACCAGTTTAAAATCGTTCATCGCACACTTGTCCGTGTAGGCAGATAAAGCTCAATTAACATTGTGCCAATCGGCCACGCATAGAAATGGATAATGTTTTTAACAATTTTACCGACAATGGGCCTTGGCGGAAGTCTGGCATCGGTTCAGCGCACAATGCTTCCCAACGTAAATTGCCAATGCGAAAATTTTATGCGGGTCAGCAAAAGCAGTCTAGAGTCTAGACCCAAGAATTTTCATAAAATAACTAAATACGACCACGTCAATTTCGGATAGCTTTCCCGAACAACTACCCCAACCCATCAGTTAGAAAACGACATGAGAAAGCATAAGAAAATATACGAAAACAAACGAAAACATTATCCTTATGTCTGAATAATAAACAGCGGAGCTGAAGCTTGCTGGCCTCTCCATCGGATAGGCTTGTTGTCCCGACAGTAGATAGGTAAACAGATGCGCCACCTAACCGCAGCAAGCAAAGTAGCAACAAACGTAGCTGGTTCGGCCCGGTCAAATCAAAATCATTCGCATTTCTTCATACCCCATCCATCAACACGGCAGATCAACTGACTGTAGTATTGCTGGATGGGGAATGCCGAAATGCTGCGCTGCTTGGTCCAGGTGCCGTTGGAGCACGGTACAAATACCAGTGGTCGAAGAAAGTTCAAAGCAGAGATACGTGCCGTGCATGCGTTGCGTTGGGTGGGCCGCGACTCATGGTTACTACTAACTAGAAATGCTGTCGCTAGCAGTTTCCCTGCTATGTTATATGCAGATCGGCTCCGTTGCGGAAACGAGCAAAAGTGTGTGCGAAGCTACAGTCAACAAGCTTCCTAATCTAATCAGCGCAGCGATTATGGTATACATTTCTTTACCCACACAATTGCAATTGTGAATTGTGTCGCGAACACCAATTTCCTGCGCCGTAAGTGATGATATGATTACAAGAGCCGCTCTGTTACGCAAAGAACATGCGAGACGAAAGCGTGTACCGACAGTCTACAGATGAAAAATAATGAATTAATTATTAATGTAACAAGTACATAGAGTACGGCACTTCGTATCATGTATTAAATGCTTTAATCTCGTAATCTTCCAAATACTGCGAGACTGTTAAGCTGTATGAAAATTATAATTAGTCCTAATGGTAAAAAAAGCACAAGGGCACTTGTACATAAATTCACTGATTGTTTTTGATTGTGTTCTGCTTACAGTACGCTGGGACTCCATATATATGGAACGTTTGATCACTACTGCGCATACAGAGATCGATAATTATTTAACGCATACATCGCTGCCTGGCTCTCGATTTCATGCAGGAGTCTAACAAAGTTAATCGGTTGCCGTCTTGACTGCAGATTTATAATGTAACCTGAACATTCTGACATCGTCGGCATGTTCCGGTCATATTATAAGTCTTTGGCAGAACCGAAAATAGCAATTTTCTGATATCTCTTGCGCCCAACACATTCCATTTTTATTCTGGTTCGTGGTAAAAACAACGGTGTGCTGCGTAACGGCAAAGCTGCAGCAATATCTGGAAGTGTCTTTTTAACAGTTTCCACAAGTGTCAGCAAATTGTAGAAATGCTGCCGGAGAACCGCTCGAGACCAATGTTTATAAAGCAGTTGTACGTAACGGCGCAGAAAGTACCATAATTATGCGCACACTTCAAGACAGAAAAAAGACTGGAAGCGTGTTTTGGTCAAATTTTCTTTAAATTTTTGCATATTAACGCACATAAATACTTTGTGTATAAAATTTCTTAATTTTTCGTAAATTATTCGTTGTAAAAATTGTGGTTTTATTTAAGGGTACCCTTATAGGCACCCCCAAAAACCCCCGTATATTATAGGCACCCCTTTTCGCACCCCGTTTATTATAGGCACCCTTTTTAGCTTAATATGATATATAACAGATTCAGTGTTCTCAGGTAAAAATGCAGCTTTATTCAAATAATAATTTATTTTTTTCAGTAACTTTTTACATTAATGTTTCTCTGGCGTCGAGTTAAGTACATCAGGCTTTCCAGCCGATAATAGTACGATTCGGCAAAGCAGCCAGCCTAAAGAGAATTAGTATCGCCCTTTTTTACTGTGACCAAAAGGTCATCTTTTGCCAGCTCATTGATTGGCTCCCTTCCAAACCGTTATCACTTCGTGATTTTTCAGCTTGTAAGACTTTTCATTTTGAGCCGCGGCTTTTGTGAATACGGTGTTCGTGGGCGATACTACATCAAGGAGAGCTGCAGTTGGAAATGCGGCGACACCGGAGCTTGTCAGTGTTTCGGTGTTAGACAGCACCATATTCAGGAAAGCGTTAGGATCTTACACATGTAAATTTATTTAAATGGTGATCAACGATTCCCTCAAACAGACGTTTGAACGTCTCGGGTCATATAGTAGTCACGGGCCGGGCCGGCCCGTCACTACTATATGACCCGCGACGATAATAGTATTATGTACGATATTATTCGAAAATGGGTGCCTATAATAAACAGGGTGTGAAAAGGGGTGGCTATAATAAACAGGGGTTTTAGGGGGTGCCTGTAACGGTTTCCTTTATTTAAAATTGCATTATTTACCTTCAGCCAACATTTTCAATCAGTTATACTTTGAACAGCAAAAAAACATTATTAACTTATTCTATTTTCTATTTTATTCAGCAAATAAAATTCATATGATATTCGTACTGATCCAAAATTCGATGGGCAGTTGTCTTAACGCTGCTTACCGGTACCCATAGCACTGCCGACGGTGCTGACGATAAAGTTCCGCACGCCCGAGGTCAGCCCGACCATGATCATGAAGTCCTCCGGGCCCTCGACGAAGCCGAGATACGGCTCGTAGAGTAGAGATCCTTCACGCCGTCGCCGCGCAGCAGCCAGAAGGGATTGCCCAGAATGTCCAGTCCGAAGACCAGCATGTAGATTAGAGTCCGTAAACCGCTAACATGGCGAAGCGTAACGACAGTAAGCGTAGCGGTCCGCTAATGTTCGCGAAGGTTACTTAGCAACTTTGTTACTGCGTGTTTATCACTTGTCGTACTTCCTGTTTAGTCAGCCTGCGAGCTCGCTGCTGTCAACTTGTATTATTAAAGTCACACTGACAAAAATTTACCCGTCAGCTTCGCGCGAAATGTGGCTGCTTCTTCAAATTCTGCCTGCATATAGGTGCGTCGGCGGACAGTTTTGTATAACTTATATTAATTAAAAACAGCTTTTATAACATATATTTCTTACTATGGAAATTTTCACCCAGCTGCCTTTAACAAATGAAAAAAATTTCCGTTTCCGCGAAGTTTCGCTAATTGGTATGGAAAAGCGGCTAAGCTCCGCTGTTTTACTTCAAAGTTTCATTACAGTTAAGTTCCGCTAAATTATCTAAAAACGCTGAAAAATTTTCGTTTCGTTATGGAAATCGTAGAGTAGTGGTTTGCGGACTCTAATTTAGATCTGCCTGACCACCTGCGCAATGTAGTGCGACTGCGAGTCGCCCATCAACTGCTTCTGACTGATGAATCTGCAGGCCAACAACACTCTATTTCCCAGAATTTGTCTACCATGCCATTATTATCACAAGAATATCTACATTTTTCGTTTATTCGGTTTATCCACGGACAAAACTATGTTGCGGTTTGAGAAATACTCCGTTTAATGGGCAAGGCGTAGTGTATAGGCACCACCCATTACGAAACTCCTGCAGCTGTGCGAAACAAACAAAACCAGCAGCAATTAACTGTCGAACAGTTGGAAAGAATTGTGATAAATTTCTGACATCATACATTTATCAGCATTACATTTTTATAAAATCGTTTTCGATCATCGTCATTTTTTTGCCAGTAACGTTTTTCATATTTTCAAACAGCGGTATTTACCATGGTAATTAGCATGCTGTAAACGTGATAGCAAACATCTCGAATCCTTTAAAAAAAGATGGTAATAATTTCCGGGAAAGTCTACCGGTGCGGAATTTGTTATTCAGTTTGCGCTACTTTAATTTTCCCTTAATTTAAAATAATTCTTTTAATTAGGCTTTCAAGGAAATTAATTAACTTCTTGAAATGGTGTCATTTCTGGCGCGGCACCGGAAATTGCGCTCTGACATGCCTCAGCCCCACCAGCTTCAGCACCACCATTTTATGGGCATTTTTTTTCATGCGGCAGGTTTTCCACGTACTGCGCGTATATTTAAACCTGCACGTTCCTTTTAAAAATATTAGTACTTATTTCTGAATCAAGTCAACCAGTGTTGATTTTTCAAAAACAATATTTATATTTTAATTTTCTCTTAAGTTAAAACAAATTCCCTAATATTTTTTAAATTTTATTTTAACTTCTTTTGACATCCGATAACATTGTTCACGTACAGGAAGTCGCGCTCGAACGTGCCGAGTTTCAGCACCCCATCATATTGGCTTCGGTGACCCTCACCACGATGCTGTTAATAAACAGCGTAATAAACTCCGCCGGCATGGCCAATCCGCTGCATTTCTTTTCATGCCCGTCGCTCAGTGAAGAAGAATGTCATGCAACGGCTGGCGAGAACATCCAAGCTTTAGCCCGCGTCGCCGCCCAGCCCCTCCCGATGGCCATCCCGCATTCGGACAGCAACAAGCCCATCTAGCTCCTCCTCCATCGCCTGCGTATACGACGCCGTATATTGTATTAATGTACAAAGATACCAGATTAATTGTTTATTAAGAAAATTTTATACAGTATTATTTTATTTTATTCTAATCTTTATGTTTTAAGATAATTTATTTATGATGATTTATTTATTACGATGATTTATTTTATTTAAACTGGAAATTTATGGCATTTTTATTCATTAATTAATATTTTTCAGATTAAGAAATTAATTTTATTCTAAAGCAAATTGTAAATAAAACAATTTTATACCAATTTATTTTATTACTATTCTTATGATTTTATTTTATTTAAAGTTTGAATTTTACGCCCTTTTTTTTGGAGTAGATTGTTGAAGAAAAGTTGGATTTCCGGAGTAAAACAATCTTCGAATTTTTTAGCCATTTTTCTAAATTGTTCACAGTAAATCCGTCCAGCGGTGCTGTGTGTGTGCAGTTTTCTAATCGTTGTGTAGAAGTCGTAGAACGGTGGCAGCTGCTAGGCGCGCCTGGAGAGCGTTAGCGCCTTGTTGATACCGATTATATGAGTCATAATTTATAATGAACGATTCAAAACAAAAGTTATTATTTTTCTGCAGTTGGCCAGTTTTTAAAATTTTTACCGGCAGATTTGTTGGCATAATTTAATTGCTTACGCATAATAAAACTCAATAAAATAAACAAAACTAGAAATACATTGAATTTAAGCTTTTAATAACTACTAAATAGATTTAAAAGGATTTTACTGCCATTTTGGTGGGTGAATCCGTGTTTCTCCGTGGCAGGTGCGCAACGGCGACAAACTCAAGTTTTGCCGGAAAGACGCGGAGATCCAGCTAGCTGACCGCCTCAGTTATAGAAAGGCAAGAAAGCATCCGGCTGTAACGCCCAACATCCGCGTCAAAATCGGCGAGAAGAGCGGTGGCATCGCAACTTAGTATCGCGCGCCGAGACCCGGTTTCATATCATCGAGAACGTCGCGGACCAGTCGCAA